>NC_037676.1:16931846-17231846 GCF_003255815.1 Theropithecus gelada
TTATACCTGATGTAAATGACGAGTTGATGGGTGCAGCAGACCAACATGGCACAAGTATACATATGTAACAAACCTGCACGTTATGCACATGTACCCTACAACTTAAAGTATAATAATAATAAATAAATTAAAAAAAAAAAAAAAAAAGAAAAACTTCAGCAAAGTCTCAGCATACAAAATCAATATACAAAAAGTAGTAGCATTCCTATTCACCAACAAAAAACAAGCCCAGAGCCAAATGAGGAACACAATCCCATTCACAATCACCACAAAAAGAAAAACATACCTAGGAATACAACTAAGGAGAAAGGTAAAAGATCTCTGCAATAAGAATTACAGGCCAGGCATGGTGGCTCACATCTGTGATCCCAGCACTTTGGGATGCTGAAGTGGTGGATTACCTGAGGTCAGGGGTTCTGGGCCAGCCTGGCCAACATGGTGAAACCCATCTCTACTAAAAATACAAAAATCAGCCAGGTGTGGTGGCAGGTGCCTGTAATCCCAGCTACTCAGGAGACTGAGGCATGAGAATCGCTTGAACATGGGAGATGGAGGTTGCAGCAAGCTGAGATCACACCACTGCACTCCAGCCTGGGGGATGGAGTGAGACTCTATCTCAAAAAAAGAAAAAAAAATTACAAAACACTGCTTCAAGAAATCAGAGATGACACAAACAAATGGAAAAAAGCATTCCATACTCATGGATAGGAAAAATCAAGGTTATTAAAATGGCATTACTGCCTAGAGCATTTTACAGATTCAGTGTTATTCCTATCAAACTACCAATGACATTCTCCACATAACTAGAAAAAACAATTCTAAAATTCATAAGGAACCAAAAAAGAGCCCAAACAGCCAAAGCAATTCTAAGCATAAAGAACAAAACTGGAGGCATCACATTACCTGAGTTCAAACTATACTACAAGGCCACAGTAACCAAAACATCATGGTACTGGTACAAATATAGACACATAGATGATGGAACAGAATACAGATCCCAGAAATGAAGCCACATACCTACAACCATCTGATGTTTGACAAAGTTGACAAAAACAAGCAATGGAGGAAAGGACTCTCAAGTCAATAAATGGTGCTGAAATAACTAGCCATATGCAGAAGATTGAAAACTGGATCCCCTCCTATACCATACACAGAAATCCATTCGAGATGGGTTAAAGACTTAAATGTAAGACCTAAAACTACAAAAACCCTGAAAGAAACCCTAGGAAATACCATTCCAGACATAGACCTTTTCTGTTGAAGATGCCAAAAGCAACTGCAACAAAACAAAAAATTGATTAGTGGGACTCAATTGAACTAAAGTGCTTCTCCACAGCAATAGAAACTATCAACAGAGTAAGCAGACAACCTACAGAATAGGAGAAAATATTTGCAAACTATGCATTCAGCAAGGGTCTAATATCCAAAATCTATAAGAAACTTAAATTTAAAAGAAAAAAGCAAGCAACCCCATGAAAAACTGGGCAAAGGGCATGAACACATGCTTTTCAAAAGAAGATATGCATGCAGCCAACAAATGTATGAAAAAAAACTGAACCTCACTGACCATTAGAGAAATGCAAACCAAAACCACAGTAAGATACCATTTCACAGGAGTTAGAATGGCTATTGTTAAAAAGCCAAAAAATAATGTGCTGTCAAGGATGCCGAGAAAAAGGAATACTTATACATTGTTGGTGGGAGACAGAAGGTACAATAGTACCTTTCTTACAGGGTTCTGAGACTATAAAGTGAACTTAGACATGTAAGAGAAATTCACACAATAAAAGTACTATCAAAATAATTATTATGACAGATACTTATAATCATTGTGTTTTTACATATTCAAAATACGTTATATCTATAATTAACCTACTCAAGGGAATCTAAGTGCAAAAGTATGTTATTTTTGTTTTGTTTTCCTTGTTTAAGGGATCACGGACATTGCAGTATATATTGAAAGAACTGGTTATAAGAACTCTAGGAACAAATTGGACTTGGAAATATTAACTGCTGTCTTCAGCAACAGGTCTGAGCTGTTCCCTCTGAGAACTTTAGCATGCACTGTGGGGAACACATGGAGTAAAGTCCATTTTTTAATCAAGTTATGAGAAGACAACAGGGTGGGTGGTGTCTCTGGCTTAATCAATTTCTGTAAAGGGCTCTGACCACAACTGGCTTTGAGACCACAATGTTGGGAGGGTATGTTTATATCACTCCGGCCAAAAAATATAGCGCTGACATGGTTCACCTACTTCTGCAAGTGACCATCAAGAGCAAATACCACATCATTGATGGTCAGTTTGGAAGCTCCTTCCAGATGTGGCAGCTTCTGGGGTTTATTTCTGGGAAGGATCAGCCTCAGGTGTCACTCATCTTCTGCTTGTGAGAGAGTGGATTCTGCTACCTGGATCATCTTAGAAGATGTCAGTACATTTCAAACTAAGAATTTCTTAATTCTGATCTCCAGGAAGACAAGAAATAACAACAACAACAAAATCTACTCCTTTACTCTTGAATCCTGAACAACTGAAGATTTTGAGTATGTGAGTACATACCTGTAGACATCTCCAACATCTCCATTTACAAGCACATCATTTTGTTCCTTGCAGAACCTAGAAGGGATTCACCATTTGGTGGGCTTCGCTCTCAACTGTAGGAGATTCTACTATAAGGACAATATGCATCTGGTGGAGTTTTAAATTCTGAAATGGGGAGACATTGAAGAACTATCAAAGAATATGTTTAATATTTCCTTGAAGAGAAAACTCATGCCCAAACATGGTGATTCATCTTTCACTATTTAGAGTAAGAAACAAAATAAATCCTTGTGTATTTATTAGCCAGCTCACTAATTATCAACTGATGTCCTATCATATATCCTCTATACCCTCATATTATTTGGAAGAAAATTCTACACATCAAATCATTTCACCAACAAAAATGTCAGCCTATATAATTAAACATCATTTTAAAGAATGATAACCACACATTTTCAAATTTATGAAAATAAAAGCATTTTAAGGATGACCTGTGATTATCTTGGGAACCACAGTGATTTGTGCTAGAAAATATTTAATATTGGTTGTTGACTTTATAGAAAATTTTAACTGGTAAATGAATGAATAGAATATTATGGAAAAACTAATTGTCTATAAAGCATATGAAAAGATTGTTGGATGATAATATAATGTGAATTCAAGTTTTTCTTTAGGAGACTTAGGCTATTGTGGGACTAGGTGTTTTTCCCTCAACAAAGTCTTCCCTCTCATCCTTTCTCTTGTATCCTGGTTATATTCTTTTACTTCCTTCCAAACTTTGCCCTAAGAGAAAGAACATGGTTTTGTTGTATAAATTCGATTTGAAATCCTGTGGACACTGGGTGAATTACTATTTAAAACTGTAGCTCTGATTTCTCAAAGATAAAATGAGGATAATATTTATACAATTTGGTGCCAGACCTAGAGTAAACTTTCAAAAAATGTTTGCTACATGGATGAATGAATAATGTCAGTAATGTTTTAGTACTAGATCAGCACTTGATCAAAGTTCTCCTTCCATCTTGCTTTATTTCCCTATAGTTTGAAATTCTGGCTCCAGTTTCATCTGCCTGCTTCTTCCTTGATTAAATATTGATAGAAAATAAGATGCACTGGATCTATGATTATGTCTTGTGATTCAGAATCTGAATGTTTATTTATCCATAACTCAGATATTCTGTTTGTAGATTCCAGTATCAGGGCTACAGTTTAAACTTCAGACTGATTCTTACATTACTCTCTCTCTTCAACTTGTGATCATTGTAATAAGCTTAAGAGAAAAGCAGGGAACAAAATGGAAAAATATTCATTCAGAAAATAAGATACATTGGAGCATCAGTATTTTAGACATTAATGTAATAGTTGGGAGATACTAGCAAGTGTGAATGATATGGTTTGACTGTGTCCCCACCCAAATCTCACTTTGAATTGTAACTCCCATAATCCCTACATGTTGTGGGAGGGACCCAGTGGGAGGTAACCGAATCATGGGTGCAGGTTTCTCCCATGCTGCTCTCATGATAGTGAATAAGTCTCACAAGACCTAACGGTTTTATAAAGGGCAGTTTGCCTGCACACACTCTTTTGCCCGCTACCATGTAAGATGTACCTTTGCTCCTCCTTCACCTTCTGCCATGACTGTGAGGCCTCCCCAGCCATGTGGAACCGTGAATCCATTAAACCTCTTTTTCTATGTAATTTACCCAGTCTCAGGTATGTCTTTATTAGCAGCATGAGAACAGACTAATACCGTGGATTTCCTAGGAAGAGGTGGGTATGAGACCTGGTCTCAGTGAGAAGAATGAAAGAGATATGTCAATATTTGAAAGCTTGCCATCTTCCTTACTGATTGGCCTTGTTCAGCTCTGTTGCTGTCTTGCAATAATGCCAGCCCACTTCTGGTACTCTAGAGCAGAAAGAACTTTCTCACATTCCAACCAAGATCAGGCCAATGGAGGAAATGTTGGCAAAAATACTCAAACCAGATCAAAATGTGGCTCAAAGAGAATGACGCAGTTTTATACAATGAGTCAAGTAAGTTATGTTGCACAATGAATATACTGTAACCCATATGAAAGTTTTTTCTTGAGTATATCACATAGGGAGAAAAACAAAAATATGTTCAAAAATACTCAGAAACACACAATTTGCCTTGCAGATTGTTGAAGACTTCTGCCTTTACTATGCAATGTCAACCTTTTTCAAATGGAATCTAAATGACTGAAGGAAAAGAATCTCACCAATTGATTTGACTGAAGATTTTGAGGTGGATGTGGATTCTTTGTGTTTATCTAAAACTTTGTCTCTCTTTTTGATGGCCCTCTGAAGAGTAGGATAAGCCATGTCTTTTCAGAACCCTGAGACAAGTAAGGCAGAAGATCTAGTTGGAAAGGTTGAGGTGTTAATTGTGTATTCTAGTTCCTCTACCTTCACAGTGAAGTTGAGTGTGTATGTGTTAATCTCCCACTCTCTCTGCATTAAGCAAGGCAGATGATCTGAGACAATCGCATACACTGGTATTCAGGTGGTAGTCTCTGACCCTAGGGAGGTACCTGCTGGAAGTGAGCCCACCTGTTTGTTTTCTGAGGCTTAGGGACATTCAGGAATGCAAAGCCCCACTGACTCCAATAGCTAGGTCACTGGGAGAAAGTGTCTTTAGTCAGACCTATAGAATTTGTGGCACTTGGTGTGTGTGACAACTTCTTCAAGGAAACATGAATAGACCTAGATTTATTACTGGGGAGAGCTGGAAGAAAGGCTCAGAAAGTATCATGCTGTGGCTCAGACTATAGGAGGGTTACTGTTTGTCTACTCTATTAGCTCACTGATGCAAATTCATTAGAAGCAAGGCTTTCAAATAGTCAATCACTGGAAGAAAGTACAGAAAACCCCTTCTAGAAAGAAAATGGGAACTGTGCATTCCAGCCTTGTTTCTTCATGGCACTCTGAGGATGGAGCCCCTGGAAGTGCTTAGACTCCCACTGAAAACCACCTATTTGTTCTGTAATCTAGAGAGACTCACGTGTGCCTTCTCCTGTTCCTTACAGGTGGAAGGTTTTTAGGATGCAGTCAATCAAGTGGTAGCTATGAGAGTTTGGGAACTCAATGCACGGCACAAACCCCATTTGGGAATGAACAGGGAACTGCATTTTAGAGCCCCTTCTCTACATTCCTCCACTGAATGAAGTCCCTGGAAGAGTGTGCAGGCTCATATAAAACTACCACTGTTTTCTGTGGCCTAGAGAGTGTTGTATATGCCTAGTCCTCTCTACTCTCAGAGCTAGGAGGTTTAGGATACAGCCCCTTGTGTTAAAACTATAAAAGGTGGGGCACTCAATATGAGGACAAACTCATTCCAGGTGGGATTAATGGGCCTGCCTTTATCAGTAGTGTGAGCCAGGGGAGAGAGCTCTGGAAAAGCCAATGTGTTTCTGAGGCTACCAGTGGGCTGTCTATCTGCCCCCTTTCTCCCCAGTGCATATTAGAAAACAGACCACCAAATAGCCACTGGAACAGTGTGCCATAAACCCATCCCAGGAAGTAACAGGTTGCTGCATTTTTTAGTCCCTTCTATGCATTGCTCCTGGGGCATGAGGTCCCTAGAAATGCTTACAAACTTGTATAAAATCACCACTTTTTCCTGTAGTTGAGGGAGACTTATGTATGTCTACTTCCCTCTACTCCAAGACCTAAGAGGTTTAGGATGTCATATCAGATGGAAGTTGAAATAGTGGAATGCTCGCCATTTGAACAAACCCTTTCCAGGAGGGATCAATAGACATAAATTTTTGCTAAAAAAAACTGGCAGAGGCAGTATCTAATGTGTAGAAACCAACACAGAAGGTCAAAGAAAATGAGGAAACAGGGATATATATTCCCATTTAAGAATAATATAAATCTCCCAAATTCAACCCAAGTGGTGTGGAGATATGTGATTTACTTGAAAGGGAATTCAGAATAAAGGTAATAAAGATGTGCACTGAGGTCAGGAGGGCAATGTAAGAATAAACTGAGAATTTCAAAGAAGAGATAGAAAATTTTAAAAAGTACCAAATAGAAATTATAGCACTGAAGAATACTATAACTGAAATTAAAAATCCAATAAAGTGGTTCAACAGCAAGCTAGATCAAGCAGAAGAAAGGATCAGTGAACTCAAAAGCAGGTCAGTTAAAGGCATTCAATCTAAGGGGCAAAAATAGAAAAGAATGGAAAATACTGAAGGTAGCTTGAGACATATGGAACAGCATCAGGCTGTATATCACATGTGTTACTGATGTACCAGAAGAGAGAAAGTCACATTAACCATATTCAAAGAGATAAGGAAAGAAAACTTCCCAAGCCCGTGTAAGGAAATAGAAATCCTGACTTCAGGAGCTCAAAGCTCCTGAAGTCAATGAGGTGACTCCAAGGAGGCATACATTGAGAAACATCATACTCAAATTGTCAAAAGTTAAAGACAAAGAGTTTTTCAAGCACCTAGAGAAATGCAAATTGTTATGTACAAGGAAATCCCAATGATATTATCAGCAGATTTTTTTCATTCAAAACCTTGTAGGCTAGAAAGGAATAAGATGATATATTCAAGACCTAGCAAGGGGAAGCCAACGAAGAATACTATACCCAGAAATCATGTCTTTCAAATATGAAGGATTGAAAAGACTTCATAAGACAAGCAAAAGTTGAGAGTTTATCACCACTATACTTGCATTTTAAATATTTCAAAGGTAGTTCTTCAAGATGGAGAAAAATGGTAATTAGTAACATGAAAATATAAACCTTACTGCTAAAAGTAAGAATGTTTTAAAATCCAGTACGCTCTAACACTGTAATGGCAATGGGTAAGTCAATCATGTCTTTAGTATAAAGGTTAAAGGTCAAAACTATTAAAAATGACTAAAGCTACAATAATTTCTTAAGGAATACAAATACTGAAAAGATGTCAATTATGATATCAAAAACATAAAACATAGGAGGAATAGGACCAAAACTGGAGAGCTTATGTATGTGATTAAAATCACATTTTTATCAGTATTATTCACAATACCCAAATATGAAATCAGCCTAAATGTTCATCAACAGATGAATTGATAAAAAAGATGCTGTATATGTCCACAATGGAATATTATTCAGTCATAAAAAATAATGAAATCCAGTCCTTCCCAACAACAATGATGGAACCAGAGGGCATTATGTTCAGTGAAATAAGCCAAGAACTTAAAGATAAATATCACATATTAAGTAGATCCCATGAAAACAGTGAATAGAATTATGGTTACCAGAGGCTGGAAAGGGTAGGGAATGTGGGAGATGAAGAGAGGTTTTGCAATGGATATAAAAATACAGTTAGATATAATAAGTAAGTTCTGGTATTCAACAGCGCATGCAGTAGGTTGATCATTGTTAACAATAATTATATATTTCAAAATAGCTAGAAGATATTTGGAATGTTCCTAACACAATGAAATAATAAATGTTTAAGGTGGTGAATATCCTATTACCCTGACTTGAACATTAAACATTGTATCAAAATGTCACATGTTCCCTATAAATATGTACAATTATTATATATCAATAAATAAATGACAATTTTAAAAAAACAATTCTCCACCCACCACAAAATTAAATTGCTAACAACCTAAAATAGCCTGTTATATGTATAAGGTATTTTCTGTAAGCCTCAGCATAACAACAAAGCAAAGGTCTATAAAACATACACAAAACATCAAAAGAAAATATTCAACCCATATCTTTACAGAAACTCATCATACCACAAAGAAAGGAGGCAAGAAAGGAAAAAACAAAGGATCTACAAAACAACCAGAAAACAATTAATGGCAGTAGTAAGTTCTTACCTAGCAGTAATTACGTGACTATAAATGGATTTAATTCTCCAATCAAGTCATAGAGTAGTTGAATGGATGAAAAAACAAGACCCAACTCTATGCTGCCTACAAGAGATACACTCTCTTTCTAGCAAGGACACACATGGACTGAAAGTGAAGGGACAGAAAAAGATATTTCATGCAAAGGGAATCCAGAAAAGAGCAAGAGTAGCTATATCAGATAAAATAGACTTTATGTCAAAAACTATAAAAAGAAACAAAAAAAGGCCATTACATAATAATAAAGGGGTTGACTTTGTAAGAGGACATGTTAATTGTAAACCTATATGCACCCAAGATCAGAGCACCTAAATATACGAAGCAAATATTAATAGATAAAGGAGAAATAGACTGCAATACAGTAATAGCAGGCAACTTCAATTCTACATTTTCAGCAATGGAGAGATATCCAGGTGGAAAAACAGGAAGGAAACATCAGACTTTGTGTTAGGCTCTTCTTGCATTGTTATAAAGGAATACCTGAGACTGAGTGATTTATAAACAAAAGAGGTTTAATTGGCTCACAGTTCTGCAGGCTACACAAGCATGGCACTGGGATCTGCTTGGCTTCTAGGGAGGTTTCAGAGAACTTGTATTTATGCTAGAAGGTGAATCGGGACCAGACACATCACATGACCACAACAGGAGCAAGAGAGAGATTGGAGGAAGTGTGACACACTTTTAAACAACCAGATCTTGTGAGAACTCACCCACTATTGCAAGGACACCACTAAGGGGTTGGTGCTAAACCATTAATGAGCAATCCACTCCCATGATCCAGTCATGTCCCATCAGGTCCCACCTCCAATGTTGGGGATTACAATTCAACATGAGATTTAGGGGACAAACAACCAAATTACATCAGACTTAATTTGATACTCTAGACTAAATGGACCTACTAGACATACACAGAACATCCTACCCAACACAAACAGACTCTTCTCAAATTAACACAGAACGTTCTCTAGCATAGATCATATGTTAGGCCAAAAAACAAGTTTTAACAAGTTGAGAAGACCAAAATCATACCAATTATTTTTTCTGACTACACTGGTATGAAACTAAAAATCAGTAATAGGAGGAGTCATTGAAAATGAACAAATATGTGGATATTAAACCATATGCTCCTAAACAATGATTGGGTCAATGAAGAAGTTAAAGGAGAAACTAAAAAATATTGAGATAAAAGTAGCCCTAAAAGGGAAGTTTATAGCATTAAACCTATATAAAAAAAGAAGAAAAGTTGTCAAATGAAAAAACTAATGTTACATCCCACAGAACTAAAAAAAGAACAACCTATGACTAAAGTTAGCAGAAGAAAAGAAATCACAAAGATCAGAGAATATATAAAGGAAATAGAAAGCAGAAAAACTACAGAAAATATCATCTGAAAAAAGAGTTGAATTTTTTTTGAAAAGCGAAACAAACTGACAAAATTTTAGCTAGAAAACAGAAAGAAGGCTCAAAATCAGAAATGTAAGAAGTGATATTACAATTGATAGCACAGAAATCAAAGACATTAAGAGACAACTATGAAAAACTATTTGCCAACAAATTGGACAACCTATTACTTCATTCTAACAGCAGGAAGGTGAGCTTCTTAATAGGAACCTATCCTATTTTTCAGAAATTTAAGGAATAGTGAGTTCAAATGCTGTTTTGGTGATGTGTATCACCATCCAGCTACTTTCTCTTTAAATAATTCTTAGGTTTTTTTCTTATGTGTTTTTCAGAATAACTGCAATAGTTACAATTTAATCATTAGTACTAAACTTTCACCCTATCAGGCCACAGATTTGCAGGAGTTGTTATGCAACTGTTGTTCTAACAGAACCTGAAAACGCTTTCAAAGGAATCAACACTCTATGGAGCTTCATTAAAGGGGTGGAAGATATGAATCCTTGAACGGGCTAATAAGTGTGTGCTTCCTGTTCTCTTTTTTCTTGGCAAATGATCTAACTCCTTTAGCTTATCTCATTATTTTCCAGGGGTTTAGTTATCTTCGCCGACAAATAAGACATGAACTAAACCAATACTGTGGTGTTGTCTTATTTGTCAGAGAAGATTATTGGCCAGACTGTGTAGAGACAGAGGTTTTGAAATCTCTCTTAAGCATGAAAACTTGGGGAGATGATCAAATGCCTAAAGACAATTTTTTTGTGTGTAGAAAAATCAGTGTGAAAAACTTCTGGGGTCAAAACTATGTTGCCCGATGAGCACAGGCAGTCTTCAAGGGGGTTCAGTAAAGATATGCAGGCCCACATATGACTCAAGAATGAATAGAAATCTGGGCAGATTGTAAGCATGACGGGAGTTTCCCTCCTTCTCATGGAGGTTTAAACTAGGTTCACAGTAGGCAGGGACTCTGCCTCATTTTTCATTTATCCAGGAGGCATGCAGTAAATATTTGCTGGATAAATGAATGAATCGTTCCAAGCTCTGTTAGCACAGTGCTGGACAAAAGTAGTGTTCAAAACTTACTATTGAATGACAGCATGAGGTATAAATATATACTTTACTGTTGGAAGGGAACCTACATATAGCTATGCTACTGGGGTCAACTTTACCCCATTCCACACCCACATCAAGCAGCCTCCTGAATTGGTGGTAGCCACCGAGTGTAAGGTGGAAATGGACATGAACAGCACTGGCCCTGGGAGAGAGATTCAACCTCCCTGTGCCATTCCCTGCCTCCTGCTGCTCCCACCCAGCTAGTCAGCCCTGCAGATGAAGGAAGAAGTGGGCATATGCCTTTAGTGATGGCGGGGGGTGGGTGTCAGAGGAAGGGGGTGCAAATTAGTTTGGGGAAGGGAACCAGAAATAACAATGGATTTGAAAAGCACCAGTTATAAAGCAATGGCTTCACTGAATTCAACCTTTTAATGGGATAACCTAACAATGAATTTTCTCATTGTTTCCCTAGTACATGCTCTCTTTGTTGTATTCATAGAATCATAAAAAATATGAGGGGGAAACGAACTGTAGACATACTTGGTGCCAACACCTTCATTTTGCAAATTAAGAAAGAGCCCTTTACACCCAAGCATCCTCAAGTCACACACTCACTACCGATGGGTGGGGACACTGTCACTCTTCCTGCCCTTTCACCTAGTCTAGTCCATCCCCATGAAAGGAATTCTGTAGTAGTCTGTTTTCACACTGCTATAAAGAAATACCCAAGACTGGGTAATTTATAAAGGGAAGAGGTTTAATTGACTCACAGTTCTGAGTGGCTGGGGAGGCCTCAGGAAAGCTACTGTTATGGCAGAAGGCAAAAGAGAAGCAAGTACCTTTTTCACATGGTGGCAGGAAAGAGAGACAGCGTGAAGGAGGAACTGCCAAACACTTATAAAACCATCAGATCTTAGGAGAACTCACTCACTATCATGAGAACAGTGTGGGGGAACCACCCCATGATCCAATCACCTCCCACGGGGTCTCTCCCTCAGCACGTGGGCATTATGGGGATTACAATTCAAGATGAGATTTGGGAGGGGACACAGAGACAAACCATATTAGATTCTGTCTGTAAACAAGTTAAAGATTAAACAAACTGAGCTGGTACTCCAGGCCACACCACCATGCAGGGTGTGGCTGGCCAGCCCTGAGGGATGGGAGAAGCAAAGACTAGCAAAGAACAGCCAATGAGGGCTGTCCCTGCATTCCGTGGTGACCAGCCTCTAGCAGCCCAGCCCCAGAGTAGTGAACAAAGTCAGCTTCCTCCGGGAGTGTTGACCTCCTATGGGAGGAGCGGCTGCCAGGGTGCCTGTTAAATATGATGAACCCAAAATTTCAAAGGGCAGGAACAGAGGGTTTGGTCAAGTGGCAGACACCAGTGTGGCAGGCTGGCAGGCTGAAGACTGCAGATTGCGGCATAAACAAATACTGAGGAAGTCAGGAAAAAGGTCAAACTGAGCCATTAGGATTGCTCTGCTTCAGTCTCTGGTGCAGGAACTGTAAGCTTCCAGGAGACAGGGACATGGATGAAAATGGATGGACAGGAATGGAAGGATGGGCTTGGCTGCCATGACGGGGGAGGCTGTTGAGCTGGTGAGTCTGAGGAGCAGCAAAACAACTCCAACTGAATCTCACTCCCTTGCAGTGAAAAGCCAATCCCTGCATTTGTTCAATACCAAGGAAACATATGCCAAGCTCCTCAGTCAGGCACTGTGAGAAATGAGACAGACACAGCCTCGACTTCTCCTTCAGGGAGGAAACTGATAACAACTAATGTTGACCTCAAAACATGTTTCTTTTACTGCTTGTTGTAACGAACATTTAGTTTTTGTATCCTGGCAAAGAGAAAACGGGATTCTGACTGACACTTCTGAGAACGCATCATAGTGGGTGACATTTGAGCTCTCGGGATTTCTACAGGCCAAGATGTCTGAAAAGGGTAATCAATTCAAGCCCTAACCTACTTTTACATTTTTACTCCCGTCACTCTCCTGGAAGCCACCCCTGGTCTGAAGTCCTTCCACCCCTTTCTGTGGTCACCCCAGCTCATGTTTATTCCCGATCCTAATTTGTGCTTTTCATGTCCCAAGAAAGGCAACATAGGCCTAGAGAAGCATAAACAAATTTGAATTCATTTTTATATATCTGTTAAAATGCACCTTTTCTGTGAAACCTTTCTTCAGGTCACCCAGACACAAATAATGGCTTCTTCATTTGTGTTCCAATTATACCTAGTATGCCTGGCCATTTCAGAGTCTGTCATGGTGTGTTATTTATTTGTTTGCCTCACTTAATCTCTGACTAGGTTGTGAATGCATTCAGTTAATCAGCACTTACTGGATACTAACCATGTACATAGCATCTGCTTGATAAAAGTATATAGAGATAATACATTTTTGTTAAATGAACCTACAATACAATGTGCTGAGGCTATAGAATTCACTGCACTGAGACATATAGATGAGAAAAAATGGAGTTCAGGAAATGGCTACTTTGGTGTGGCTAATGCAAAGAATTACAGAATTATGCTGAGGTTGTAAAATAACAGTCAAGAACCAAAAGTCAAAAAGCAAGGTAACAAAACTGACTTATCTATCAATTTTATGCATTGAGCTACTGTCATGGTTTTAGTTATATACTTATAGCCACTAGCTATACAAAACATAAGCATTCTGTTAAAACCATTTAAGCTAAGTTTTGAGACTTCTGTTGTGCCACAATGCTTTTTGCAGCCTTTTTACTAATTTGTTCTAAAGTGGCTGATTAAAGAAATTGTATATATATATATCTGCATAAATCTCATAACTGGGGGCATTATACCCAGGAGGCTTTGTAACAAGGTATCTTGATATCATCCTAGTAATTGTCTTTTAATTTTGTGAGAAGTAGGAAATTCTTTATGATTGGGATGGCTAAAAAGGGGTCATACAATGACCCAGGAAGCAAAGTCCCTTATTTTGCCAGCTATTTAGGCATCTGTGTGCCTTTGGTTTGGAGGATCTAACTTAATTTTTCTCTCACCAACCAAGAAGCAGCATCGATAATTTTTATCCCTCAAACTTGGCCCTTACATTCTCACATTCCCATCTCTTCTGTGATAATGGCTGGGCCTAGAGGGAAGGTGCTTACACAGTTTTAGCAGTGGAGCATTAGCAATGAACATAGATCAGGCTCAGTGGACTGTGAATGGTTTTTAAGTTTCAGAGATATCAGGTAGAGAGGAGAAAGGTAATTTTTGTTGTTTTACCTAATTTTGTAAGCCATGCATAGAATTAGCAATGTTTTAAACAAAAAGGACATAAGTGCTGCCTAGTTGTGACAATGAAAGGAAAAGGACACTCATAGGTATCTGGACAATTCAAAATTATCTAGCATTAAGGCATAAAACAAAGTATATTAATTCAGATGAAGGAAAAAATACTAAATCAATAGTTACAATTTAACTGGCCCAGTGTCATATGAAAGCAGTTTATTTTGACGGTCATCTTCTCCCATGTCTGAAGATGAGGCTTTGGTTAACTTGAATTTAGTGCCAGATACCAGGGTTGATATTTAAGATTCAATAGAAGTCAAGTGCTCCCTTTTAGATGAGACAGGTGTACCCAGGGGTCAAAGCCTCGTAATTTAACAGCACAAAGATTAGTTAATGGGATTTGATAAAGATCTTTTTTTTTTTTTTTTTCCTGGTAGCATTAGAGTTCATTCTAATGTGCCTTAATATAGGTGCTGGGGCTTGCCCACAGTGCTTTTGATATATAAGGCCCAGACATTCTTCCAGTTTTTCTTGAGCAATGACACCAGGAAGTTGACAGCCAGGTGAATGTTTTACACAAACTCATCGTCTGTCATCTTCACATGGCCAACAGCCACAGCCAGACATAACACTTTCTTCATATGGAACTTGATTGTGGGCTTGGCCTCATCCCCTTTGGCCACCATGTTTTCGTTGTGTGTGAGCAGAGAAGGGAACTCTCCTCGTTTATTTAGGCTTGGGCCGAGGATTCGTGGGATCTGCTTGATCAGAGACTCTGAAGCCAAAAATGCATCATACTTCTTGGCCAGCTTTTTGACCAGTTTATTCTCATTGAGTTTTTTCATCATCTTGATGTTCATGTCGGGGATACCCATGGCCTTGGCCTCATCACAGTGCTGCTGGTCCCCCAGGGAACACAGCGAGAACTTGGGGTGGGGAGTGGACTTAAGCCTGAGAAGCAATTTGTCCTTCTGGGGGTCACAGTTCTTCAAGGTGATCTGCAACTCCACTGTCTCCAAAGATGCTTGTCCTGCTTCCTGTGCAGGACTTTCTGCACTGCCTGGTACAGTGTCGCCAGAGACTCCGTTGCTCATGGCTTATCACGCAGCACTAACCAGAAAAGAGCAAGACCTCCTTTTAACGGAGGGAATCTCTCAAATGATATCTAATAATCCAGCTGAAGGTGGTGATATTGGAGTTTATGACTTATTTGGAAGCTGTAGAAAGATTTTATAACCTCAGGGTGATTCGTTTTTATAATTTTGGGGGTGCGGTCATTACAATCCTTGTCTCTTTGGAGAGTCAAAACACTTTTATGTACAGGTTTATTATTATTCACGGGCCACCAAAATTCATCTGAGTTTAATCAATTTGCGTTCATGTTGATTGCCTATAGATTTGGATTTAATTCTTCCATCATAGTTTGTATCTTCCATTCACCTCACTTAGTTCCTAGGTTTTATTCTTTCTCTCTGCCCTCCTGCTGGATTGAGATCTTTCCACCTCATTCCATGTGTTTCCCTTTTAGTTTATACCATTTCTCTCTTTTGGTGGTTATCTTAGAATATGCATATTTAATTCTAATTTTTACTCCTTACATATAAAAACCTGAGAATAATTCAATTCCAGCCACTTCTATAACTTACATATCATATTGTCCAATATTCTAGATATACCTTGATTTGTAAGCCTACAAATTACAAAACGTTGTTTTACACCAGCATTGACCAATAACCTTCTTTGATATATAAATGTTCGGTATCTGTGCTATCCAGTGTGTTAATCACTAGGGCCACTGAGCACTTAAAATGTGGCTAATACAACCCAGGAACTGAATACTCAATTTAATTAATTCAATTTATTGATAATTTATTTGCTCTCTTGCTGTGGCTGGAGTACAGTGGTATGATCTTGGCTCACTGCAACCTCTGCCTCCCAGGTTTGTGATTCGCCTGCCTCAGCCCCCCCAGTAGCTGTGATTACAGGTGGCCGGCTGTATTTTGCACATTTAGTGGAGATGGGTTTCACCACGTTTGCCAGGCTGGTCTCAAACTCCCAACTTCAAGTTGATCTCCCTGTCTTGGCCTCCCAAAGTGTTGAGATTACAGGCATGAGCCACTGTGCCCGGCCAAGTTTATTTAATTTAAACAGCCACTGATGGCTGCTGCCTACCAAAATGAAGACCAGTTTCATGCAATGGGCATGTTTAGATTCAAAACATCCCCCTTGTCTGTGCTTACCATTTCTTTGTAAAATCATCTTCCTTCTTAAGTTTCATTTTCTTAAGAGATAGCATGACATGAAGGGACTTTTTCAGCAAGCAAAAATAATTAACAATTGACACTCAAAGTGAAAAATATTTACAGGGGTAGTGAATTCTAGACCTCTCGTTTCCTCAGCAGTTTTCATTTTTCCAGCTTTCATTGTTGCTGTTGAGAAATCAGCTGTCAATCTGTCTTCCTGTTTTTATGATCTACAGTGACGTGTAGATACCCCAGGGTGTGTGTTGTTTCCAACAACTTACTTGGAAGTTGCTGAAAGTTGTGTCACTTTCATTCCTCCAGCAAACAGATTCAGAGACTAAGTGAGGAGTGTAAAAAGGCTATCAAGGGCTAACACCTGTGAACGACAAGGGCAGGAAGCAGAATGGTACCGGGAGAGCCTCACAACATGATGCAGAATGGACAGTCTCAAATAACTCACAGGGAACCCTGGAGGAGTCTGCCTATTACAGAAGTGCTTAGTCACTGGCTGGAGGCCACCCACGCAGTGCATGTCCTTAGCTCAATGGCTGAGGCAGATGCAGAAGGCAATGGTCTGGACTGTCAACAGTCTACACTCCTTGCAGCTGAACAGCCAGTTATTTCTCAAAAAAGATCAAGAGGTGCATCTCCATGGCTGCCACAGGTTTTCCAAATCTCTAAGACTGTTCTCTTTCACCAAGCTGGGAAAATCTGAGCCCAGCCATCTCATTTCCCATCAACCCAGTCATTTGTTAAAAAAATAACGAATCTATCAAGCATTTTCAGTTCAGCCACACCAGACAGGCTTCTGAGAACATCTAGCATGCTACATTACCAATTCGAAGTCTGTTTTAAATTGTGTACCATGGGAAAATTACCCATTTTATTAAATATTTAGGGAGTGAGGGGCCTCATGTCTGAACAACTGCTCAATAAGAGTGATTTCCTCACTCCAAGACACTTAGAAAACACCAGCCACACTGGACCACTTCTGCAGCAAAGCACTCACCTGGGACAGAAGCCATCTGACATCTGCTATCTCTTCTCACCCCTACCCCTCTCATTAGGTAACAGCAAAGCTCCCTCTACCCCCACCCAGCTCCACCCTCTGCCAGGAAACTTTTCCTCCCTGACTCCAGGAGGGTAGCGAGGCATGTCAGTCACTGCCCCACAACCGAAGCCAGCAACTGGTTCAGAGGTGGCCATGCGGCCCAACTCACATCCATGATCTGGAAAGGTACAGCTCCCTTCCACTCTTTGAATTCTGAGCTGTAAAATGCTTCCCCGGGCTACTAAGAAAGAGAAAAGAAAGAGACTCAAACAGGCAGAAGCCAAGAGAGTAGAGAAGGCCATGGTGTTCTGTCCCGGGCACACGGTGCCTGGATGGGCTCCAGCTTCTCCCGAGTGCCAGGTGCGCATGCACTCCAGGGGTTGTCCTCCCTTCCAGTGAGTTTTGGACTAATGCGGATAATCAGCAAAAGACATTCTCTTCCTGTCCGGTGGCCCCTCTGAACACAGGCAGGGGAAGAAGGCCTGCGACTTTCTCACCACAAACTCCTCCCACCCACCCCTACCAACGTTCCTCTTCCCTGAGTCTGCAAACCTCTGGGAAGCTCTCAGGCCTCACCGAGAAGACTGGAGGGCTGGATCTGGTTCACTCTTTCCCTGGGGTCTGAAGGATCTGCGCCCTGCGTTCAAGGACTCAGATGAACAAGACTGTGTCCCTTTCACGTGGAGAAGCCGAGTTCCACAGAGGGAGGAGCCGGCATCACACAAGGACTCGGAGGGGCGCCTCGAGACTCCCAGGACAGAGACGGCAGCCCCAGGTGGGAAAGGCCCAGGCCAGGGACACGCTGGACCTGAGGTGGGGGAAGGGAGGAGCCCTCAGGCGCCCCCACGAGGCCGGCGCGCTCCGGGTCCTAGACGGGATCGCACGCTCCTTGCGGGCCCCGTGCAGGGAGCGCGGGACGCTGGCCGCCTTCTTCCTGCGCAGGTTCTGGCGCTGCTGCTTCTTCACCTTGTCCGCCCAGCGCTGCCCCAGCCGCCGCCACCGCTCCAGCACTTCTCCTTGCGCCTCAGGCTTCTATGGGAGGCGCTGGGGGTTCCGGATTGTTGCGCCGTCCGCCTGGTTCGGCAGGTCTCTCCGCTTCCGCTTCACGTTGGCCTCCAGCTCTCGCGCCTTCCGCTGGTCTCGTCCCCGGAGTTCAGCAGCGTCCGGGCTTCCTCCCTTTCGGCTGCGCAACGCTCCCCTTCACCTCCTGCTTCTTCCTCCTCTTTGCGGCTTGCTGGCCGACTCGTGGTCACTCACTTCCACCTTGTGGACTACCAGCCCCGACGGCTCTTGCGGCTCCTGGCAGGCCACCTCGGGGGTGGGCTTGGTCGCCGCCCTGGCCCTCGCCCTCTCAGTTTGGCCTTTTCTGTATTCCCTTTTGCCGCAGTTCCTTCGCTGCTTCTTCCGGTCCGCTTCTTCTCTCGTCGCCTTTTCTCCAAAGCGCTTGGCCTCAGCTCCTTAGCATTGTTCTGGCCCCGGGCCTTCTGTATTTTCTCCTGCAGTCGCAGTGGTTTTAATGTATGGGGGAAAGAGAAACATTCTATAGTCCTTTGATGAGGTCACTATCTTCTAGTGAGCCTTTGCCCTGGGATATGACCTTCGAAAGTGCTTCTCAGCATCCATTCCCCGTCCCCTCCACTTAGGTGAAACAGGAATGCTAGAGGGGTTGGGCTGAATGTTTCTCTTACCTCACTTCAGTTAAGCCCTTGTAATTTCCCTTGAGGGAGGGAGGACTAGAATGTTCTGGACTTTTCTCCACCTTCTGCTAGGAGCATGAAGAGACTATTAACAGCATTCGCAGTGAGAACTTGGTGGGGATCCTGGAGGAAAAACACAAAAGTGTAAAGACCCCATGAGACTGAGCACCCAAGAACTTTAAACTCTCAAGCTTGTCTGCACTGAGCCTCAACAATTCATGAATTATTACATGTTCCTAAAAATACTGGCTTCATCTGTGGTCTTCTAAACCTGGGCTTTAGTTCCTAGAATTGAGAATAAATTGCGATTATCTGTCTTTATCTGTCTGTTTTCAGGACAGCACTTTGCTCTGTGACTTCAATTCTGTCATGGATCTCAGAAGATTTATTTTCAGTTTGTTTAGTTTTCTCATTGATGAGAAGATGGGAGGGATAATCCCAAACTTGTTAAAGTGAAAACCAGAAGTTATGCTAAATGTTAAAATAGATAATAAGCATAAAACAAAACAAAACAAAATTAGCTTGGATATAGAGCCCTTCTTCAGAGAAGATCAGGAAAGGAAGAACATTTATTTCTTTCTCTGCAAAAGTGTAAGTTTTGTTGTTGTTATTAGCAAGGAAACAGAGTCAATTATCAAACTTCAGAATCTTGACACAGAAGTGAGTTAGCACTTGTTAGAATCTTTAAACTAGACATAACTAACTCTAATGCTTTTCTTTGAAGACACAAACAACATGCTTTCTACTTGTATAAGTCACAGTGAAGAAGGAGCTTTTCTTTATGGTATCACTGTTGTTACCCAGCCCATCTCTGTATCTCTTACTTGTATGGTGAGGAAGTGCTCAGTGACAGCTCAGGTATTCCCCAATTCTCCTCTTCTTCCACATGCAAAACTTTGATGAAGTAAAATTTTGGCTTGAGTCTTGATGAGCACCGTGTGGGAGGCTGTAGGGTATTGTCAAGCTCTCAGACATCTCAAACCCCCAGCCTCAGGTGTTTCTGTCCTTAGACACCAGGATTCTTGACTCTGGTCTTACTCTCCCTTAGTCACAAGTCTCCTCATCTCATAGTTTCCCATGACGATTCTTGCTGGACATCCTGAAGAATTTCAGTCACAATGACAATAATTAGAGGCAATCTCAGAATTATACATGTGCCAATCTGGATGGTAACATTTTAATTCCAGGCATCAAGTTTCCAACAATCAAGGAGAAAAATGACCATAATCCATTGAAAATTCCTCTCCCATACTGCGTCAAAAATGGTCCAGATCACAATCCTACATGCTGGAATTACTTCCTCTGCCCGTCTCATCCCCATCTTGGCCAAAGGTTTTCCAGCAAGATCTGAATTTTAATCCATCTCTCTTCGCCTGTGTGTCCTGACTAATTTGGCAGAAGGAGTTCTTTCTTAAAACCTTGCCATTTAACTCACAAATGGAAATGTGAAGGGTCAATAGGTATGTGAAGAACCTATTCACCCCTATTCACTGGGAATCAGAGAAGTGAAAATGAAAAGAACCCTGAGCTATCATCTTAGATACATAAAACTGTCAAACATTTGAAGGTGACTAACACCAAGTGTCAATCAGGATATGAGGAAAGTAGGAATTCTTCTACACAAAAGGAAAGAAATCTGGCAGTGCCAAAAGAAAAATAAAGTACATCTATGATCTGCCCCTCCACAGATCCCTTTCCTAATACGTATATCCCAGTGATGCTCTGCTAATCTACAGGGGATGTCTAGAAAGGTATTCATCACATCAGTGTTGATAATAACCAGGAGGAGGAGGCAATCAAATGTCCTTCACAAGTGGAACTGGTAAGTTAAAAAGACTTAGGTTGGGTTTCTCTAAAACCAGGCCCCAAGACAAGGATTTGTATTCCAGTGGCTTATTTTGATTTAGAAGATGATTTAAGGAATCACCAGTGCGGGAGTGAAACAGTGAACCCAGTACACCTTGAGAATCAATAAAAAGGTGCATTGTTGGCAGGTTGCCTGTGAAGAAAGGGAGCGTAATCCCAGTAGACAACACCAGGAGGCAGTTTTGTACATGCCTAAGAGTAATCCCACCTTAGCATGTAGAAAACAAGGATATTTACTCTCCAATTCCTGTCTTCTAGGCTGAGTGGTGGTCCCAGGTGCATTAATTTGCAGTTCACCTGCCCAAGCACAGGCCAAAAGAAAGCCTTCCCACAGAGAGTCCCAAATTCATGTGGCAGGACACCAGAGGTATGTAGTGGAACAGTAGGTGCTGAAGGCAACAATTACCTCATGAAAACTACAGATCTCACTCATATGTGGAATCTAAAATAACTGATCTCATAGAAGTTAAGAGTAGAATAGTTAGAGTAGTAGAAAGTTAAGAGTTGTTACTGGAGACTGGAGAGAAAAGGGTATGGAAGCTAGAAAAAAAGGAAGGATTTTGAATGTTCTCATGACAAAGCGATGATAAATGTTTGAGGTGACAGATATGCTAATTACCAGGATTTGATCTTTACACAATGTATGCATGAATCAGAACATCACACTCTACCAAATAAATATATACAGCTGTTATGTGTCAAAAAACATTATATACAATGTTAATATTTTATATTAATGTAAATAAAAATTTACATTCGTATTAATGTAAATTAAAAAGCAGCAACAAAGCCATATGATACATGTGACACTTATGCCACATGCATTGAGTTATTTCAGACACATTGTGTGGTACCTTTGGGTAAAGAAGCGAATGAGAGTGAGGATGAGATATGAAAAGAGGCAGAAGAAAACGAGAGGCCTTATAGGAATTGATGAAGAAAGAGTGCCATAATCTGAGAGTGTGACAAAAACCTTTCATCTTCCTCTTCTGCCTCTTCTAAGTTACTGGTTCTGCTTTTCCCCTTGACCTGTTTCAAGCTCTCACCTTCCATATCACACATGGGAAGTCTGGCATCAGACTTCCAGAGAGCAAGAACTAGGTGAAATACAAGGGCACAGCTCTCCTAGCCTGTGGCATGGGTGTCATCAGATAATATAATTATCCATACCATTTTTAATGAAAAGATTCGCGTAAGAGATTCACAGAGGCAACCTGAGGCCCTGCAACTACATTTCCCAGAGATCCCTGAGGTGATCCTAACTAGACTCTGGGGTCAAGGTGATACGGAATTCCAGTGAGATCACTTCCCTTGCAGACTTTGGAAGGGAGATCACTTTATTACAGACCTTGGAAGCAAGAGGATTGCATTCAGCCTAGTTCCTGGTTGCTGGCCAAAGTAAGTAGAACTTTGAAAGTAATTTGCAGTGTACTTTGAAATTGGGGTATAAATCAAAAATAAAATCAAGTCCTCCTACTGACTGAATGGATCCCCTCTTGTCCTAGGCGACCCCAGAGAAACTTGGAAAACTAAATTCCAGGCCATAATGGAAAGGGAGGTCAGACACACCTCATTATACACACTCCCTTTCGGAGTTCAGGCACAACTGACCAGCATTAACATTGAAATAGTGATCATAAGACTGGCAAAATGGACTCTTTGTGGGAGTAAGATACCAAATTCCAATATGACTCTGGTTTGGCATCACATGACAATAGCAGACTTTGAAGGAAATCAATATATTTAATCCTCAAATTATATTTCTTTGACATATATTGAAATGATCTTGCAAAATCATCTTTTGTGGGGGAAATTTGCCTGTTTCTGGCTCTGCTCTGATTGAGGAGAGATTAAATGAGAGTCTGCCACCTTAAAAATTTGAAAAGAGATATTTACCATCTGTTTTCTCTAAGGCTGCTGGCTGGAGGTTTCATCTATATGACATGAACCATGGTTCCCACAACCCCCTTTAACTCAAGCATTTCATTATACTTCAGGGAGGAGACTACCCCTCATATTGTCTTTTGCCCAATTTCTGCCTCCAAAGAAAGAAGTAAAAACTAAAAGGCAGAAATGAAATCCACAAGCAGACAGCCTGGTGCCACACCCTGGACCTGGTAGTTAAAGATTGATCCCTGACCTAATTGGTTATGTTATCTATAGATTACAGATTATAGAAAAGCACTGTGAAAATTCCTGCCCTGTTTTGTTCCATTCTAATTACTGGTGCATGTAGCCCCCAGTCACTTACCCCCTGCTTGCTCAATCCATCATGACCCTCTCACACGGCCCTCCTTAGAGTTGCGAGCCCTTAAAAGGGACAGGAATTGCTCACTCAGGGAGCTCAGTTGTTGGAGACGTGAGTCTTGCCAAAGCTCCCAACTGAATAAAGCCCTTCCTTCTTTAACTCTGCATCTGAGGGGTTTTGTCTATGGCCTGTCCTGCCACATACTGATTGCAAGTCTTCAGACAAAGCTTAACTCTTTCAACCAATTGCCAATCAGAAAATCTTTGAATCCACCTTTGTCCTATAAACTCTCCTACTTCAAGATGTATCAGATTTTCAGGTAGAGCCAATGTATACCTTATGTGGGGGCCATAGGCTGTTGGCCCCCTAAAGCTTCACTAAAAATCACTCACATGGGACAGATTGATTAATAGGGGAAAGGGAATACAAATTTATTTAATATATATACATGGTCTATTAGCTAGGGCCCTTTAGAGGGCCAGAACTAATAGGATTGATGTATATATAAAGAGGAGTTTATTAAGGAGTAGTGAGTCACATGATCACAAGGTGAAGTCCCACAGTAAGCCGTCTGCAAGCTGAGGAGCAAGGAAGCCAGTCCGAGTCCCAAAACCTCAAAAGTAGGGAAGCCAACAGTGAAGCCCTCAGTCTGTTGTCCAAGGTCCAAGAGTCAAAAAGCTGAAGAACTTGGAGTTTGATGTTCAAGGGCAGGAAGCATCCAGCACAGGAGAAAGATATAGGCTGGAAGACTAAGCCAGTCTAGTCTTTCCACATTCTTCTGCCTGCTTTCATTCTGGTTGTGCTGGCAGCTGATTAGATTGTGCCCACCCAGAATGAAGGTGGGTCTCCTTTTCCCAGTCCACTGACTCAAATGTTAATTTCCTTTGGCAACACCCTCACAGACACACCCAGGAACAATACTTTGCATCCTTCAGTCCAATCAAGTTGACACTCAATATTAACCACCACACTCGGGAAACTTGAGAATGAAGACCCAACTTCCCAATAAGTTACAGAAATTCATGTACTATTGTGAGGCCACAGTAAAGAGTGGAGACTCAAAGCATGGCCAGAAACAGGTAAATTAGTTTTACTGGCAACACAGGTTAAGAAAGAGAGGAAGGAAGAAACTTGGCTAGCAAAGGTGCCCTTGTTATGTAGACGAACCTTTTCTCATAAACAATAGATGGTAAATGTTTCTATCCAGATCTTTAAAGGTGTCAGACTCTCAATCTCTCTGGATCCTGGGAAAGGCTTAGAAAGGGGAGGGGGCATGGCTGCATTAATGGACGTTGTCCACAGACGCAAATTTTCCTCAGTTAAGACAGTTTTGCAATGCTACTTCTGCTTGTTGGCCAGTGGCAACCATTTTTAAATATATCAAAGAAATATATTCGAGGGTAAAATATTTTGATTTTCTTCAGTCTCCACTTTGAAATTTAAAACAAGTTTCACATACTAAAAGCTAAGGTAATAGCTTTGGAGAGATTTGGGTTAGAAGTATTTAGATAGAGACAGTCACAGCAGTGGAAAAACAAATTCAGGATAAATATAAATGAGCAAATTTAAATATATCATTCCATATCTTCTTTAGGCAGTCTCTTGGTTTTGAGGCGAGATCATTTCAGTTAAATAGCTATGTCCCATTCCAGGAGGTGGCACTGCAAATGGTTTAGGCCTCTAGACATAATGTAGGCAATCAGATTTCTAGTAGGAGGTATTTCTATAGAAACAGAAAAAAATAATAAAGGTTAATATCTGGAGTAGTCTATCTATAGACTAGCTTTTCTACAATCTCTGAGGCATCTTCATATTGCAGTGGCAATCTTCCAGATTTTTCTGGAAGTTCAAACCAGGTGTTCAAGTGAACTTTCTGAGAAGACCTCGCATCAGCAAGTGTACATGAAGGTTGTTTATAAGTTACTGTTATTTTCTCCACATACCTTCACTTTGCAAGACTTTAAGAAAACCCCAGTTTTAATTTCTAGTGAATTCAAGTAAGAAAAATGGGAGAAAACATTGAAAATGTTACTTTGGAGACTTATAGCCAGGAAAAAATTCAGGATTTGGTCTAAATTGTAAAAAATAATAAAAACTGAAAAAACAATGGACAAGGCCAGAAGATAATAAGATATACTACAGTTTTTGAAGTATAATTTTTCTGCTTCCAATTCTTCAATTTTATGAAAGACATAGTAGAACTGATTTATTTGCAAAATAGGTTTTGTTACTATACTTGGTCTGATTATTTGCATCAAGTGCAGCAAGAATACATATGCACTGTATAGGCTCCTTTTTAAAAAAATGGCTTTGCTGGAACATTCTTTTTTGTAAAGAATCTCAGGTTAGACCTCTTAAAAGCATCCTGAGCCCAATTAAGGATTTATCTCTTTCTACGAGATACCTGTATGAATTGAGTGAATTCTCTCTCAAGGTTCCAAAATAACTTGGGGTTCCTGGGCCTGTCAGAATGTGACCTTCTTTTACCCATTACAGGCCAGAAACCTGTGAAGGACCCTGTAATGGAACTGCATAGACAAGGTATGAGGCCAGTTTTATCCATAGGCCTATTATCAGCTTTATAAAGTCAATGTCAATTTCTTAAAAATATGCCATTCCAGTCAAATCCTTGACTTTTGTCTCCACTTGTGTCCTGTTAAAAAAGAAAACAGATTCTAATTGAATTTTTGCAAATAATTATATTCCCATAAATTAGCAATAATCACTAAGAGTTTCCAAATTTCAGAGAAATCAGGCAGATAGAAGGAAATATGCTTCAAATTTTGCTCACAAGAGTATACTTTACACAAATATTAAAAGCTGTAAATATCTAAAAAGAAAAAAATTTTCTTGACTCTGAAAAACAAGCAAAAGTAGCAATGTTTCAACAAAACCCATGAAAAGGTTATTTCAGTCTTCTTTTAGTTCTGTCCATGCAGTTAACTCCTATTCTGTTAGATATTGGGTCAGCAATCCTCATGAACATATTAGTCTCCATCAGAGTCCTGGGAGTTTTTTTTCTCTATACCAGTGGCACAGTCTCCAAAGTTATCATAAAGCTTCATTCAAGAGCACCCCTTAGAGTCCTAAGCTAATTGCAAACCACCTTTTTAAAAGGATCAAAGGAGAACAACTGTGAATGACAGAAGTCTTAGGACAGCCATGATCAAGGACACACTTGAAAAGGAAATTTGGTTATTTCTGTGGCATATAACAATTTAACATAATAATTATAAATACTAATAACATATATGAAGACATCAGAATGATAGGAATATCCCACGATTTTGAAAAACATACTAGTAATAGGTTTAATATAAATGTAGCTGTAATAAAGTTGAACACCATTTCATATTTGACAATGTTTCCTATATGATTTTAACATGCCAAATATACCGAATGTGTCTGTTTTTGGCTGCAGGGGACTTACTATTGAAAAAGATAATGAGGTCAACAAGACTGAATTTAGAATTGGATTTTAGAAAATTTGATTTTCTTCAGTCCCCACTTTGAAACTTAAAACAAGTTTCACATATTAAAAGCCAAGGTAATCGCTTTGGAGAGATTTTGATTAGAGTTATTTAGATAGAGACAGATATAGTGGTGGAAAAACAAATTACAATCACCAAACAGGTCATTGTAAAATAAGTCATTCATTTAAGCAAAGTGATAACTCAAAGACTTCAAAAAGTAAAAACCTTCACTCTTTGAGAGAGAAGACTCACTTTCACAAACAATAAGACCTAATAAAGACAGCATGAGGCCAACTAAATTTGTCTCTCTTCCTCAACCCCTCCTTTTTTTTTTTTCAAAAGGTAAGCAAAAATCTTTCACTATCTCTCAATATTAAAAGAAAATGGTATTCAAGAGAATCTAAATTTTACCATTGCATAACTTATTATTAATGCTAAAGTTAACATTAATATCTTACAAACAAATCTATTTAATTTTAATTAGTTGTAACACAAGGTAAGATTTTTATAAATCTTTTACGAGATTTTATAGTTTTCTATAAAAGAGCATATTAGTACTCTAACAAAACCCTGATATTTTGACATAAGGGCCTAGATTCTGGCCCTGCATTAGTGTGCTTTTTATTTTAAGGTTTAATTTATACAAAAATTAAATAATTCCTTTCAAATTTTAGCCAGCTGGCTTACATATAGAATTCCTTTTACAAGATCAAGTTTTCATAAATATTTAGTTTTGTCCGTATATTTAACTTAAAACAATCTTTAAAATCTAAAAACCTTTTTTTTTTTTTTTTTTTTTTTTTGATGGCATCACGCTCTGTCACCCAGGCTGGAGTGCAGTGGCGTAATCTTGGCTCGCTGCAACCTCTGCCTCCAGGGTTTAAGCGATTCTCCTGCCTCAGCCTCATGAGTAGCTGGGATTACAGCTGCGCACCACCACACCCAGCTAATTTTTGTATTTTTAGTAGAGATGGGGTTTCACCACGTTGGTCAGGCTGGTCTCCAACTCCTGACCTCATGATCTGCCCACCTCGGCCTCCCAAAGTGCTGAGATGACAGGCATGAGCCACTGCGCCCAGCTTGTAATTTTTTTAATAGATAAGACTAGCTTAATATTATTGGTTTCATAAAAACAACTAAATCCTGAGCTATCTGGAAAAACAAATATGTTTAACATTAAGGTTTATACTTGGGTGAACACCTGATATTCACAGGCTATAAAATGGTTAGCAAGGAAATAACTTTAAATGTGACTAGTTTTGTCTAATGTCACAGTTCTCAAAGTAATCTAGGTAAACTGCTAACAATGAATAAACTGAATAAATATAAATGGGAGTGATAAATGCTTGGTGGTTAACTTTTATAAAATTTAAAATCTTAAACTTGTTTTGGATTAAAGAATAGGTACTCATTAATAGTTTGGCTCATTTCCAATTAAGTAGAGATATGGAGAAACATGCCTACACATTGTAGAGTGATTTCATCTATAAAGTGCTGATACCTGATATGCAGTGTAGGATTTCGTGTTTCCTAGGTTTAAGGTTACTAAAAATAAAACTTCCACTTAATATATAATTCTGTATATAAAGTCTGTGAAAGACATGTTTTTGATGAAAAAAGAAAATATAAGACAAATAGAAAAATGTATTCTCATTAAAAAGAAAATAATTTTTGTCTAATTCAAAGGTTATTTATGCAACAAAGTAAAAAGGAACCAGTAAGTAGGGGAGAGAGATATAAAGAAAGTTATAGATATAAAGATGCATTTGTGATAAGAGAGATTAAAAAGAAAAGAGAATTATTTTGTATGAAAAATAATTTTATATAGTAAATTTTTTTTTCTGAAGATGACTGTTTAAGAAAGAGTGAAATTTAGGATACAACATAAAGTCCAGTCATGTTGTAAGTGGCATGTGTATAATCAAATGCATAAAAGAAATTTTGTCTGTGGTTATGTTGGCTTTAGTTAAAATTGAATTATTTATAGTCGTCTTTCTGGAAACTGAGCTTTGACCAAAAAAACACAATACAAAACCAAAACATTGGTTAGAACTATAAGGGTTTCTTAAAGTATTGAATTGCTCTTCATTAAATTCCAATAAATTTTAATGTTTAATGCTATTTTTTTCTTTTTGAAACTTCTCAGACTGATATCTCAGAAGTCAACTTCTGGTGTATCCTGCTGCTTTCAGCCTTTTCCTCATTTGAGAACAGCTGGGATGTTAACTCTCTCATTCAACTTTTTGCTGGCTCTGGCAACTTTTTTTTCTTCAGGTCTAAATCTGTTGCTATAGCCTGATGCTGAAGTGTTTCATCTTAAAGCTTCAAAAAACCAATGTTTTCTTCCATTATAACTTAATTCTGTGCTGTTGGCTTTTCTTCCTATGAGTGAGGGCCAGAAACCCTCTGAAGGATTATGGAAAAATCAGCTCACAAAAGATAGATCAGTTGAAGAGAAGGCATGCAGATTTGTTTGGAGTGTGTATTCTGGAGTCTTCAGAATAAAGACCCAAACACGCAAGGGAAATTGTCCTTTTTATGCTTAGATGCAACAAGGTATGGGCACATATAAAAATATGATTGAACCAAAAGGCATAACCTAACGCTAATAGACTGGGGAAACCCAGCAAGGCCTGTCTGTCTAGATTCCTCTTGACCTCTCTGAGCATGTACTCCTTCCTTCTGGGTATAGGGATCTTATGATCTATGATCCAACAAGGTAGGCTGGATAATTTCTTTATGGCTAATTCATACACAGAAAGGGAGAGGGCAAATTAGAGTAATATTTTTAGGCTTTATGGCTGGTTTTGAGAAAAAGGAGTTCTGATTTCTAGGTTCTGCCTTGGGGAAGGAGATTCTAGTGTGTATGGCCAGCGTTGAGGAATAATGGGACTGAGAGATAGGAGGCCAGGAGAAGGCCAAAGAAAAACTGACTTCTGAAGCTTTTACCTTGGGGCACTGTCTTCTGAGCTACAACGTATATTTAAAGTCTTCAACAAAACCATGAAACTTCTGTGCTGTTACTAAGAGTCACATATTTCCCTGCTCAGGTTACTAGTAAATTCTTTGTTAGTGGTGTTCTTCAGTGGGTTCTCCCAAGTAACTTTGGGTTGATATCCTCCCAGCTTCTATCCTTGAACCAGAACATTTGTGCTTAGATTTCAGCAAAAATGCCTCAATAGAGTTTCACTGAGCTACTTAGGTCACATGCCATCCATCAGCCAAGCTTTGGTCCTAGAGCTGTTGTGTTTGAATTGGTCCTACATAGTTCATGTGACTGCCCGTAGAGCTCAATATGGGCAGCCTATTGTCCACACAGTAGCTAGACAGATCACTTTGATTAGGCAAACCTTGTTCCCCTCATAACCCTTTTCTCATCCTATCTCACTTTGATTTCTCATCTCGTTTAGAATAAAAGCCAAAATGTAACCATTGGCTCCAAGGCCACTGTTACTTGTCAGATCTCATCTCAATTCAGTCTCCTTCTCACTGACTGTACTCCATTCACCCTGGCTTCCTGGATGTTTCTTGAACACTCAAGACAGGTTCCAGCTAAGGACCCTGGCACTTTCTCTTCCACTGCATGGAACAATCCTCCTCACACATATCCACAGAACTTATTCTCTAGCATCCTTAAAGTCTTAGTGAGCCTTTCTTTAACCACCTTATTTGAAATCAGTGCTCTCCCTGTGCACCCACTAACCCCTTTTTTTGTTTTCACCAGGCACTTACCACAATCTAACAGACTGCATGTTTTATTGATTTATTCAGTTTATTATTTGTGTCACCTCAACTCCCACTAAAATATAAGATTTTTGAGGGCAAGCAAGCACTAGATCAATAGGAAACACATCAAGAGTATTCTGCAAACTGTTTCTTGGGTGAATGAGTGAATGAGTTAATCAATATAATTTTTTGAGTGAGGAGCTTCGTGTTAGGTACAGCTAAATGGGAAATCAAGTGGGTCATGTACCATGAATACCATATCCTCTATTGTATAATTCTCCTGCTTATGTCAGAAACTGTTTATAAGCTTATTATAATTGATACCAATTGGAATCTCTTTTTTACTCATCACCAAGAAAACCACAAACAAGTTGTTTACCATTTGGCTCCTCATTTAATCTGGATTTCCAACTCCTCATGCTTGAAAGATGGAAGATACAATAACACTTTCCTTACAGGGTACTGAGACTATTAAGTGAACTTATGCATGTAAAAGGAATTCATGCAATAAAAATACTAACAAAAGAATTATTATGACAGATACTTATAACCATTGTGTTTTTATGTATTTAAAATACATTATACCTATAATTAGCCACTCAAGGAAATCCAAGTGCTAAAGTAGTGATATGTTCTTATGTTTTGTTTTTCTTGCTTAGGGGATCATGGACATTGAAGCATATTTTGAAAGAATTGGCTATAAGAACTCTAGGAACAAGCTGGACTTAGAAACATTAACTGACATTCTTGAGCACCAGATCCGAGCTGTTCCCTTTGAGAACCTTAACATGCATTGTGGGGAAGCTATGGAGTTGAGCTTAGAGACTATTTTTGATCACATTGTAAGAAGAAACCGGGGTGGGTGGTGTCTCCAGGTCAATCAACTTCTGTACTGGGCTCTGACCACAATCGGTTTTCAGACCACAATGTTAGGAGGGTATGTTTACATCCCTGCAGCTAACAAATACAGCACTGGCATGATTCACCTTCTCCTGCAGGTAACCATTGATGGCAGGAACTACATTGCTGATGCTGGGTTTGGAAGCTCCTCCCAGATGTGGCAGCCTCTGGAATTAATTTCTGGGAAGGATCAGCCTCAGATGCCTTCCATTTTCCGCTTGACAGAAGAGAAAGGAATCTGGTACCTGGACCAAATCAGAAGAGAGCAGTATATTCCAAACACAGAATTTCTTAATTCTGATCTCCTGCCAAAGACGACACACCAAAAAGTGTACTCTTTTACGCTTGAACCTCGAAAAATTGAAGATTTTGTGTCTATGAATACATACCTGCAAACGTCTCCAACATCTGCATTTACAACCACATCATTTTGTTCCTTGCAGACCCCAGAAGGGGTTCGCTGTTTGGTGGGCTTCACCCTCACCTATAGAATATTCAATTATAAAGACAATACAGATCTGATCGAGTTTAAAACTCTGATTGAGGAAGAAGTTGAAGAAGTGCTGAAAAATATATTTAAGATTTCCTTGGGGAGAAAGCTCGTGCCCAAACCTGGTAATGGATCCTTTACTATTTAGAATAAGGAACAAAATAAACCCTTGTGTATGTATCACCCAACTCACTAATTATCAACTAATGTACAATCACATATCCTCTCTACCCTCACATTATTTTGAAGAAAATCCTAGACATCAAATAGTTTCATCCATAAAATACCAGCATTTATTGAAAAACAATAACCTTTTAAAGAAACATAAGGACACATTTTCAAACTGATAAAAATAAAGGCATTTTAAGGATGGCATGTGATTATCTTGGGAAGCAGAGTGATTCATGCTAGAAAACATTTAATATTGATTTATTGTTGAGTTCGTAGTAAATTTTTACTGGTAAATGAATAAAGAATATTGTGGAAAAACTCATCGTCTCTAAAGTATATGAAAACATTGTTGGCTAATATACTGAGAATCAAAGTTTTTCTTTAGACAACTTAGGATATTATGGGGCTAGGCATGTTTTCCTCAATAGAGTCTTCCTCTTATCCTCTTTCTTGTCTCCTAGTTACATTCTTTTACTTCCATCCATACTTTGCCACAAGAGAGGGAACACAAGCTTTATTGTATACATCTGATTTGAAATCCTGTGGACACAGGGTGAATTACTTTTAAAATCTGTGGCTCTGATTCCTCAAAGATAAAATGCAAATAATATTTATATAATTCACTGACAGATATACATTTTCAAAACTATTTGTTATATGGATGAATAACATCATTAATATTTTGGTTACTGGGCCAGCATTTACTGAAAGTTCTCCTTCCATCTTGCTTTATTTTCCTGTAACTTGAAATTCTGGTCCTACCGTCATCTGCCTGCTTCTTCCTTGATTAAATATTGATAGAATGTCAGATGTCCCAGATCTGAGAGTGTGCCTTGTGATTCAAAATCTGAATCTTTACTTATCCATAACTCAGAATTTCTGTTTGTAAATTCCAGTATCAGGGCTATAAACTGCAGATTCGTTCTTAACACTATTCTCCCTCTTTGACTTGTGATGACTATAATAATCTTAAGAGAAAAGCAGACATTCGAATGGATAAATATTCATTAAGAGAATAAATTACATTGAAGCATCAGTATTTTACGCAGCAGTGTAATAGCTGGGAGATCTTGGTGAGTGTAGATATCCTCGGAAGAGGTGGATATGAGATCTGGTCTCAGTGGGAAGGACAAATGAAAGACATACATCAATATTTGAAAGCCTGTCATCTTTCTTACCAATTGGGCTTGTTCAGCTCTGCTGCTATCTTGTTGCAATGCCAGGTCACCACTGGTGCTCCTAGGCAGACACAATTTTCTCACATTCTGACCAAGATCACCTCACTGGAGGATGTGGTGGCAAAAAACAAAAACAAAACAAAAACAAACAAAAAAACAGATAAAAATGTGGCTCAAGTATGATGATATAGTTGTATACAAATGAGTCAAGTAAATTATATTGCACAATGAGTGTCCTGAAACCCAATTCAGTTATTTTGTTCTTGATTATATATAGTACATAATGGAAAAAGCAAAAATATGTTCAGAGAGATTCAGAAATATACAATTTTGCTTCCAGGTTGAAGACTTCTGCCCTTATTATGCAATGTTACCTTTTCTCTAATGAAATCTAAATCAGTGAAGAAGAATCTCACCAATTGATTTGGCCAGAGATTTCAAGGTGCCTCTTAATTCTTTGTGTTTGTCTAAACCCATGTCTCTGTTTTTGGTGGCTCCCTGGAGACTAGGATGTGGCATGTCTTGTTAGAACTCTGGGAAAAGTAAGGTAGAAACCAAACCTTCTAGATGTAACTGGGAAGGTAGAGTGTTGGATGTATATTCCAGTTCTTCTGTTTTCAAGGTGAAGCTGAGTGTGCGTGTTTATCTGCCACTCTCTCTGCTGCAAGGCAGGGAGATAATATGGGGTAAGTACCTATACTGGTGTTCAGGCTGCAGCCTCTGGTCCTAGGGAGATACCTATTGGAAGTAAGCCTATGGCATATCCACCTATTTGTTTTTTGTGGCCTAGGGACATTCAGGAATGGAAAGCCCCACTGATTCCCAGAGCTGGGTCATTAAGAAGATAGTGCCTTTGGTGGGAGCTATATAAGTTGTGGCTCTTGGTGTGTGAACTAACTCCTTCAAGGAAAATGAATAGGCCTAGATTTATTACTGGGGTGAACTGGAAGAAAGGCTCAGGAAGTGCCAAGCTGTGGCTCAGATTACTGGAGGGCTACTACTTGCTCACCAATGCAAGTTTATTAGAAGCAAGCCTGTCAAATAGTCATGGAAAGAATGTGCCGGAAAATCCTTCTGGAGGGAAAATGGGAGCTGCACATTCCAGTATTTTTTCTGCACCGCACCCAGAGGATGTAGCCCCTGGAAGTACTTAGATGCCCACTGAAAACCACCTCTTTGTCAGATAATCTAGAGAGACTCACATGTGTCTTCTTCTGTTCTTTGAGCTAGAAGGTATTTAGGATTCAGTTAATCGTGGTTGCTGTAAAAGTTGCAGCACCCAATGCATGGCATAAATCCTTTCTGGGAAGAAACATGGAGTTGCATTTTTAGTGCTCCTACTCCACACTCCTCCCACAGTATGAAGTCCATGGAAGTGCATGCAGGCTCATATAAAACTCCTTTTTCTGTGGCCTAGAGAGACTTGTATATGCCTAGTCCCCTCTACCTCCAGAGTGGGGAGGTTTAGGATGCAGTCCTAAGAATGGAAAGAGTGGACAAACTCTTTTCAGGTGGGATTAATAGACCTGGAGTTATCACTGGTGTTAGTTAGGGGAGAAAGCATGGGAGCCAACCTGCTTCTCAGGGTCTCCTTTCTGCCCAATGGATATTAGAAACCAGGCCACCAAGTAGCCCTGGAACAGTGTGCCATAAACCCATTCCAGGAAGTGACACACAGTTGCATTTTAAAGCCCCTTCTGTGCATTGCTCCTGGGGGATAAGACTCCTGGAAATGCTTATGCACCTGTATAAAATCGCCTTTTTCCTGTGGTCTAGAGAGACTTGCATATGTCTAATTCCCTCCACTCTGAGAGGTAGGAGGTTGAGAATGTAGTCTCAGGTGGAAGCTGTAATAGTGGGATGCTCATCACGTGGACAAATTCTAGGAGGAATCAGTAGACACAAAATTATAGCTGACTAGAGTGGGAGAGGCAGTTGTCTCATCTAACATACAGAAACTAACACAGAAGTTCAAAGAAAATGATGAAACAGAGATATATATTCCAATTTAAAGAACAATATAGATTTTAGGAAGGGGTGCCAAGATGGCTGAATAGGAACAGCTCCAGACTTCAGCTCCCAGTGTAAGCAACACAGAAGATGGTTGATTTCTGCATTTCCAACTGAGGTACCGGGTTCATCTCACTGGGGCGTGTCAGACAGTTGGTGGTGGAGAATGGAACCAAGTTGGAAAACACTGTGCAGGATATCATCCAGGAGAACTTCCCCAACCTAGTAAGGCAGGCCAACATTCAAATTCAGGAAGTTCAGAGAATGCCACAAAGATACTCCTCGAGAAGAGCAACTCCAAGACAAATATTTGCCAGATTCACTGAAATTGAAATGAAGGAAAAAAATGTTAAGGACAGCCAGAGAGAAAGGTCGGGTTACCCACAAAGGGAAGCCCATCAGACTAACAGCAGATCTCTCGGCAGAAACTCTACAAGCCAGAAGAGAGTGGGGGACAATATTCAACATTTTTAAAGAAAAGAATTTTCAACCCAGAATTTCATATCCAGCCAAACTAAGTTTCATAAGTGAAGGAGAAATAAAATCCTTTACAGACAATCAAATGCTGAGAGATTTTGTCACCACCAGGCCTGCCCTACAAGAGCTCCTGAAGGAAGGACTAAACATGGAAAGGAACAACCAGTACTAGCCATTGCAAAAACATGCCAAAATGTAAAAACCATCGATGCTAGGAAGAAACTGCATCAATTAACAAGCAAAATAACCAGCTAACATCATAATGACAGGATCAAGTTCACACATAACAATATTAACCTTAAACGTAAATGGGCTAAATGGTCCAATTAAAAGACACAGACTGGCAAATTGGATAAAGAGTCAAGACCCATCAGTTTGCTATATTCAGAAGACCCATTTCATGTGCAGAGACACACATAGGCTTAAAATAAAGGGATGGAGCAAGATCTACCAAGCAAATGGAAAACCAAAAAAATGGAGGGGTTGCAATTCTAGTCTCTGATAAAACAGATTTTAAACCAACAAAGATCAAAAGAGACAAAGAAGGCCATTACATAATGGTAAAGGGATCAATTCAACAAGAAGAGCTAACTATCCTAAATACATATGCACCCAATACAGGAGCACCCAGTTTCATAAAGCAAGTCCTTAGAGACTTACAAAGAGACTTAGACTCCCACACAATAATAATGGGAGACTTTAACACCCCACTGTCAACATTAGACAGATCAATGTGACAGAAAGTTAACAAGGATATCCAGGAATTGAACTCAACTCTGCACCAAGTGGACCTAATAGACATCTACAGAACTCTCCATGCAAATCAACAGAATATACATTCTTCTCAGCACCACATCACACTTATTCCAAAATTGACCACATAGTTGGAAGTAAAGCACTCCTCAGCAAATGTAAAATAACAAAAATTATAACAAACTGTCTCTCAGACCACAGTGCAATCAAACTAGAACTCAGGACTAAGAAACTCAATCAAAACCATGCAACTACATGGAAACTGAACAACCTGCTCCTAAATGACTACTGGATACATAACGAAATGAAGGCAGAAATAAAGATGTTCTTTGAAACCAAGGAGGACAAAGATACAACATACCAGAATCTCTGGGACACATTTAAAGCAGTGTGTAGAGAGAAATTTATAGCACTAAATGCCCAAAAGAGAAAGCAGGGAAGATCTAAAATTGACACCCTAACATCACAATTAAAAGAACTAGAGAAGCAAGAGCAAACACATTCAAAAGCTAGCAGAAGGCAAGAAATAACTAAGATCAGAGCAGAACTGAAGGAGATAGAGACACAAAAAACCCTTCAAAAAAATCAATGAATCCAGGAGCTGGTTTTTTGAAAAGATCAGCAAAATTGATAGACCACTAGCAAGACTAATACAGAAGAAAGCAGGGAAGAATCAAATAGATGCAATAAAAAATGATATAAGGGATATCACCACCTACCCCACAGAAATACAAACTACCATCAGAGAATACTATAAACACCTCTATGCAAATAAACTAGAAAACTTAGAATAAATGGATAAATTCCTGGACACATACATTCTCCCAAGACTAAATCAGGAAGAAGTTGAATCCCTGAATAGACCAATAGCAGGCTCTGAAATTGAGGCAATAATTAATAGCCTACCAAACAAAAAAGTCCAGGTCCAGACAGATTCACAGCTGAATTCTACCAGAGGTACAAGGAGGAGCTGGTACCATTCCTTCTGAAACTATTGCAATCAATAGAAAAAGAGAGAATCCTCCCTAACTCATTTTATGAGGCCAACATCATCCTGATACCAAAGCCTGGCAGAGATACAACAAAAAAAGAGAATTTCAGACCAATATCCCTGATGAACATCGATGCTAAAATACTGGCAAACTGAATCCAGAGCACATCAAAAAGCTTATCCACCATGATCAAGTGGGCTTCATCCCTGAGATGCAAGGCTGATTCAACATACACAAATCAATAAACGTAATCCAGAATATAAACAGAACCAAAGACAAAAACCACATGATTATCTCAATAGATGCAGAAAAGGCCTTTGACAAAATTCAACAGCCCTTCATACTAAAAACTCTCAATAAATTAGGTATTGATGGAACGAATCTCAAAAGAATAAGAGCTATTTATAACAAACCCACAGCCAATAGCATACTGAATGGGCAAAAACTAGAAGCATTCCCCTTAAAACTGGCACAAGACAGGGATGCCCTCTCTCACCACTCCTATTCAACATAATGTTGGAAGTTCTGGCCAGGGCAATCAGGCAAGAGAAAGAAATAATGGGTATTCAATTAGGAAAAGAAGAAGTCAAATTGTCCCTGTTTGCAGATGACATGATTGTATATTTAGAAAACCCCATCGTCTCAGCCCAAAATCTCCTCAAGCTGATAAGCAACTTCAACAAAGTCTCAGGATACAAAATCAACGTGCAAAAATCACAAGCATTCTTATACACCAATAACAGACAAACAGAGAGCCACATCATGAATGAACTCCCATTCACAATAGCTTCAAAGAGAATAAAATACCTAGGAATCTAACTTACAAGGGATGTGAAGGACCTCTTCAAGGAGTACTACAAACCACTGCTCAATGAAATAAAAGAGGACACAAACAAATGGAAGAACATTCCATGTTCATGGATAGGAAGAATCAATATCGTGAAAGTGGCCATACTGCCCAAGGTAATTTATAGATTCAATGCCATCCCCATTAAGCTACCAATGACTTTCTACATAGAATTGGAAAAAACTACTTTAAAGTTCATATGGAACCAAAGAAGAGCCTGCATTGCCAAGACAACCCTAAGTCAAAAGAATAAAGCTGGAGGCATCACGCTACCTGACTTCAAACTAGGCTACAGTAACCAAAACAGCATGGTACTGGTACCAAAACAGAGATATAGACCAGTGGAACAGAATAGAGCCCTCAGAAATAATACCACACATCTACAGCCATCTGATCTTTGACAAACCTGAGAGAAACAAGAAATGGGGAAAGGATTCCCTATTTAATAAATGGTGCTGGGAAAATTGGCTAGCCATAAGTAGAAAGCTGAAACTGGATACCTTCCTTACTTCTTATACAAAAATTAATTCAAGATGGATTAGAGACTTAAATGTTAGACCTAAAACCATAAAAACCCTGGAAGAAAACCTAGGTAACACCATTCAGGACATAGGCATGGGCAAGGACTTCATGTCTAAAACACCAAAAGCAATGGCAACAAAAGCCAAAATTGACAAATGGGATCTAATGAAACTAAAGAGCTTCTGCACAGCAAAAGAAACTACCATCAGAGTCAATAGGCAACCTACAGAATGGGAGAAAATTTTTGCAATCTACTCATCTGACAAAGGGCTAATATCCAGAACCTACAAAGAACTCAAACAAATTTACAAGAAAAAAACAAACAACCCCATCAAAAAGTGGGCAAAGGATATGAACAGACACTTCTCAAAAGAAGACATTCATACAGCCAGCCAATAGACACATGAATAAATGCTCATCATCACTAACCATCAGAGACATGCAAATCAAAATCACAATGAGATACCATCTCACACCAGTTAGAATGGCAATCATTAAAAAGTCAGGAAAAAACAGGTGCTGGAGAGGATGTGGAGAAATAGGAACACTTTTACACTGTTGGTGGGACTGTAAACTAGTTCAACCATTGTGGAAGACAGTGTGGCAATTCCTCAAGGATCTAGAACTAGAAATACCATTTGACCCAGCCATCTCATTACTGGTTATACACCCAAAGGGTTATAAATCATGCTGCTATGAAGACGCATGCACACATATGTTAATCGTGGCACTATTCACAATAGCAAAGACTTGGAACCAACCCAGATGTCCATAGTGACAGATTGGATTAAGAAAATGTGGCACATATACACCATGGAATACTATGCAGCCATAAAAAAGGATGAGTTTGTGTCCTTTGTAGGGACATGGATGCAGCTGGAAACCATCATTCTCAGCGAACTATCGCAAGAACAGAAAACCAAACACCGCATGTTCTCACTCATAGGTGGGAACTGAAAAATGAGATCACTTGGACTCGGGAAGGGGAACATCACACACCGGGCCCTATTATGGGGAGGGAGGAGGGGGGAGGGATTACACTGGGAGTTATACTCGATGTAAATGATGAGTTGATGGGTGCAGCACACCAACATGGCACAAGTATACATATGTAACAAACCTGCACATTGTACACATGTACCCTAGAACTTAAAGTACAATAATAATAATAATAATAATAAAAAGAAAATGTGGCACATATACACCATGGAATACTATGCAGCCATAAAAAAGATGAGTTCGTGTCCTTTGTAGGGATATGGATGCAGCTGGAAACCATCATTCTCAGCAAACTATCACAAGAACAGAAAACCAAACACTGCATGTTCTCACTCATAGATGGGAATTGAACAATAAGATTACCTGGACACAGGAAGGGGAACATCACACACCGGGGCCTATTGTGGGGTGGGGGGAAGGGGACAGGGATAGCATTACGAGATATACCTAATGTAAATGATGAGTTAATGGGTGCAGCACACCAACATGGCACATGTATACATATGTAACAAACCTGCATGTTGTGCACATGCACCCTAGAACATAAAGTATAATAATAATAATAAAAGAAAAATGTCTATTCAAAAAAAAAAAAGAATATAAATCTCCAAAACCGTACCCAAGTGATGTGGAGATATGCAATTTACCTGAAAGGGAATTTAGAATAAAGGTCATAAACATGCTCACCGATCAGGTGACCAATGCAGGAACAAAACTGAGAATTTCAACAAAGAGATTTTTAAAAAAAGTTTTTAAAACACCAAACAGAAATCTTAGAATTGAAAAATACTCTGACTAAAAATTCTAATAGAGATATTCAACAGCAGGCTACATCAAACAGAAGAAAGAATCAGGGAACTCAAAGACAGGTCATTGAAAGTTATCAAGTTTCTATTTCAAGAACCAGAAATACCATTTGACCCAGCAATCCCATTACTGGATATATACACAAAGGAATATAAATCATTCTGTTCTAAAGACACATACATGTGTATGTTCACTGCAGCACTATTCGCAATAGCAAAGACATAGAATCAACCTACATGCCCGTCAGTAATAACACTGGATAAAGAAAATGTGGTATATATACACCGTGGAATACTATGCAGCTATAGGAAAGAATGAGATCATGTCCTTTAAAGAAACATGGATGAAGCTGGTGGCCACTATCCTTAGCAAACTAATGCAGAAACAGAAAACCAAATACCACATGTTCTTACTTGTAAGTGGGAGCTAAATGATGAGAACACATGAACACATAGAGGGAACAGCTCACACTGGGGCCCACTGGAGGGTGAAGAGTAGGAGGAGGGAAAGAAGCAGAAAAAAAAAATAAATAATGGGTACTAGGCTTACTACCTGCATGACAAAGTAATCTGCAAAACAAACCCCTATGACATGAGTTTATCTGTGTAACAAACCTGCACATGTACCCCGAACTTAAAATAAAAGTTAAATTACAAAAATAAGATTTATATCTGCACATAAATCTTTGTTTATAGCTTGTTAGCACTGAATTATGTCCGCTCCCCCAACATTCATATGTTAAAGCCCAAAGTTACTATGTTTGGAAATAGGGCTTTTAGAAGATACTTAAGGTTAAATAAGGTTATAAATGTGGAGTCTTAATCTGATAGGAATGGTGACTTTATAAGAAAAAAAAAAGAGATTGCTCTGTCCCCTGTGCAGGTACCAAGGAAAGGTCACGTGAGAACATAGCAGGAAGGCAGGCATCTGAAACCTAAAGAGAGAAATCTGTCAAAGCACAAAATTACAACAAATGTAAAGATCTCAATTGGCTTTACTTGTGATTCTGGAATCAGGCAACACTTCATTTCATAAAATAGAATTAGTGCTCCAATGAGCTGAGCAAAAGGGGTTGTTAATTTTACAGACAGAGAAGAACAGAAGAAAGCAGAAATAAAGAATGGAAAGTAGATTGGTCAAATTTACTTTCCTTTTAAAGCAGAAAAATAGAACAGTAACTATTCAAGTTATCTTAAGGTTACTTCAGGTTAAGAGTTAAAACAGAAGGAACTTTATTATAATGCTGACTGAAGACTGAAACTGGCCTGTTTGAGAAATTGGCTGTTATCTCCTTTTATCTTTTGTTTTAAGAGGCTTCCTCAGATACCATGCTGGTGGAAGAAGGGGAGTGCCACTTCTCTACTGCCAGTTGGACAAAAATATCCAAGTTCCCCATTCAATCTCCTTGCCATTCAAGGCAAGTTGCCTTGTTACTACTCAGTGGAGATGAAAATTTCTGATTTCTCAGAAGGTCAGGTAACAACTTAGTTTTAGTTTAGTGATCTTGAACCTCAGCCTGAGTAACTCCACTGTGATTTGTAGTCTGGTCTGTTGGGGTTTGGTGTAGCATCTTAGTCCAAAACAACTGTCTCCTGTAATTTTTAATTTAACAGCCCTCGCTAGGTACTGACTCTGCTGGCACACTGATTTGGACTTTTTAGCCTCCATAACAGGAGAAAATAAATCTCTGTTGTTTAGCTCAAAACAAAAAAAAGTCACCCAGTTTGAGGAGCAAAAATAGAAAATAGTGAAGCCATTTTAAAAGACTAATGGAATAACATCAACTGACCATCATATGCATTAGCAACATTCCAGAAAAATACAGAAAGTTACATTAAGCCAGAAACTTCTCAAGCTTTTAGAAGGAAACAGAAATCCTGATTTAGTAAACTCAAAGATGCCAAGTAAGATTAATACACCGAGAAACATCATAATCAAATTGTCAAAAGTTAAAGAAAAACAGAGAGTTTTGAAAGCAGCAAGAAAAAAGCAAATTGTTATGTACAAAGGAATCCCAATGACATTATCAACAGATTTTTCAGCAGAAACCTTGTAGGCCAAAAAGGAGTAAGATGACATTTTCAAAACTTTGTGGGGACAGAGTGGAGGCGGGTAGGGGTGTGGGAATCCAATTAAGAATACTCTACCCAACAATCCTGTCTTTCAAAAATAAAGGATGAAAAAGACTGACAAACAAAGGCCTAGTTTATCACCACTAGACATGCGTTGTAAAAATTCCAAAGGGAGTTCTTCAGGATGGAGAAGGGGATGCCAATTAGTAGCATGAAAGTATAAAGGTTACTGATCAAAGTAAGAACATTTTCAAATCCAAGACACGGTAATACCCCCGTAATGGCAATGGGTAGGTCAATTTGGTATATGTTAAAATGATTTAGTATATGCTATACCTTTAACCTTTATTGTTTTAACATACACCAAATTGACCTACTCATTGCCTAGGGTTAAAGGTTAAAGGTATAACCTTTGAACTTAGTATAAAGATTAAAACTCAAAACTATTAAAAATGACTAAAGCTATAATAATTTAAGAGATACAAATTATGAAAAGATGTAAATTGTGACATCAAAAGTATAAAACATGGGTGGAAGAGGAGTAAAACTATAGAGTTTGTGTATTTGGAGAGATAGAATGAAAGACAATAATAGTAGGAGAACTTAACATACTTTATGGCAGAGCATGTGATCAATCTTAAAGAATATTCCATTTGCAGATGAGAAGAATGTATATTCTTTGTGTTTGTTGGCTGGGGTGTTCTGTAGGTATCTATTAGGTTCATTTAGTCAATTATATAGTTTAAGTCCAGAAGAAAGTTAAAACTGTCAAAAGTTAAAGATAAAAAAATAGTCTTGAAAGCAGCAAGAGAAATGCAAATTGTAATGTACAGTGGAACCCGAATGACATTATCAACAGATTTTTCAGCAGAACACTTATAGGCCAGAAAGGAGTAAGATGATATATCCAAGACCTTGTGGAAAAAGGCCAGCTAAGAATAATGTAACTGCATTAAATAAGAACCAAACAGAACTGCTGGAATTGAAATATTCACTATAGGAATTCCAAAATACAGTTGAAGGTTTTTTAAATAGACTAGACCAAAAGGAAGAAAAAGACTAAACCTATGACTTATTGGCATTTCTAGTAGAGAATAAGAAAATGCTACTTGGAAAACGTATTTGAGGGTATAATTTAGGAAAATTTTTCCAATCTTGCTAGAGAGGTAGACATGCAGATACAAGAAATTTAGAGAATCCTATGAGATACGATACAAGATGACCATCCCCAAGGCACATAGTTATTAGAGTATCTGATGTAGTGTTGGCTGTCCTCTCCAAATCTCATGTTGAAATGCATTTTCAAATGTTGGAGATGTGAGGCTTGTTGGGAGGTGACTGGATTGTTGGGGCAGATTTTTTAAATGTTTTTGCACCATCCCTTTGGTGCTATCCTCATAACAATGAGTGAATTCACACAGGAGCTGGTTTTGTAAAAGTGTGTAGCATCTTCCCCCTTGCTCTCTCTCGGCCCCACTTTCACTGTGTGACATGCCTGTTCCCATTCCCAACACAAGTAAATGCTCCCTGAGGCCTCCCCAGAAGGTGAGCAGATGCCAGCACCATGCTGGTTCAGCCTACAGAACTGTGAGCCAATTAAACCTCTTTTCTTTATAAATTACTCAGTCTCAGATGCTTCTTTATAGCAATGTAAAACAATCTAATCCACTATACAAGGTAAATGAAAGAGAAAAGAAAACTCAAAGACAGCTGAAAAAAGGGTCAAATTACCTATAAAGGGAATCCCATCAGACTAACAGTGGACTACGCAACGGAAGTCTTTCAAGCCAGAAGCAATTGGAAATCAATGTTTAGCTTTCTTAAGGAAAAAAAATGCCAGCAAAGAGATTCATATCCCACCAAAGTAAGCTTCAGAAACAAAGGAGAAATGAAGTCTTTCACAGAGAAGCAAATGCTAAGAGAAGTTAAGTTATTACCACCAGACTGACCCTACAATAAATGCTAAATATGTAAACAAAATAATGGTACTTGCTAACACAAGTGCACATGTGAGTACAAAGCCCACAGACACTATAAAGCAACTATGCAATACAGACTGCAAAGCAGCTAGCTAACAACACTATGACAGGAACAAAACCTCTCATATCAATATTAACTGTGAATGTAAACAGCCTAAATGCTCCACTTAAAATTCATAGAGTGGCAAGTTGGATTTAAAAAAAAGCCAAGCCCGCTGTCTTTAAGAGACCCATCTCACATGTAATGCCACCCATAGGCTCACAATAAAGGGATGGAGAAAGATTGATCAGCAAATGAAAACAAAAAAGAGCAGAGATCATTATTCTCGGGTTCGATAAAACAAACTTTAAACCACCAACAGTAAAAAAGGACAAAGAAGGACATTGTATAATGATAAAAGTTTCAATTCAATAGATTTATCTATCTTAAAGATGTATGCACCCAACTCCAGAGCACTGAGATTTATAAAAACTTACTACTGGATATAAGAAAAGATACAGGCAGCCATACCTAATTGTGGGAGACTTTAATACCCCACTGACAGCATTACCATTTCAGTCCAGAATTTCTTTGTTGGTTTTCAGTATTAGACAGTGTAAGTATTAAAGAAAGAGGAAAGAAACAAGAAAGGTGGCTCGACAGCCAAGAACAGGTTTATTTTAGAAAACAAACCTGAGAGGCGCTTCTGGATAAGTTAGGTCAGAGCCACACTCTCTTAAAGACTGAGAGGTTTTAAGGATTCAGTGTGGGAGAGTTTATCACAGGCTTGGACTGCTTCTGAGTCTCTTTGTTCTGCTTATCTGGGAGGGAGAGTTGTGTGTCTGTTCCCATACATCTTCCTGCAGATGCAGGCATACACCCTACTCCCCACCCTGAGTCTGCTTTTAGCTTCCCTATCTTAGTGCACTTGAAGGGAAAGGAATGTGCTTAGTAAGGCCCATTGTATGAGGGTGAAGTTTAACAGTTACCCAAGAGACTTTCCCCCAACCTCCCTCTGTGCCTGAGTTATCTCATCTGTGTTTTACTGTCTGCTCTTTCTGGCTGCTTGTAGTTAGAATAGAAGTGATTTCCTTGAAATACATGAGGTTGGAAAGGGAGCTGGAACTTAAAGTGGCAGTATTTGTCCAAGACGATGGTGGTCCTGCTCTGTCAGACAGATCATCAAGGCTAACAAATTCTGAACTTAAATGGGTCACTTGACGAAATGGACCTAATAGACATCTACAGAATACTCCACCAGAAAACAACAACATATACATTCTTCTTATCTGTGTGTGAAAAATTCTATAAGATTGACCACATCCTCTGACATAAAGCAAGTCTCAATAAATTTTTAAAAAATCAAAACTATTTCAAGCATCTTCACAGATCACAGTGGAATAAAATTAGAAATCAATAACAAGAGGAGCTCTGAGAAACACACAAGTACATAGAAACTAAACAACTTGCTGCTGAGTTTTGAGTAAACATCAAAATTAAAGCAAAAATCAAAAAATTATTTGAAACAAATGAAAATGGAGACATAACATACAAAAATCGGTGGGACACAGCAAAGGTGGTGTTAAGAGGAAAGCTTGTAGTACTAAATTCCTACAATGGAAAGATAGAATTATCTGAAATTAAAGCCTAATATTTCCCCTAATGGAACAAAAAAAATAATAACAACCCAAAGCGAGCAGAAGAAAAAGAAATAACTAAAATCAGAGTAGAACTAAATGAAATTGCGATTTTAAAAAGTATGCAAGGAATCAACAAAATGGAAACTTGGTTCTTTGAAAGGGTAAACAAGATTAATAGACAGCTAGATAAAGGAAAAAAGAGAGAAAATCCAAATAAGCATAATCAGAAATTACAAAGGTGACATTACAATTGATATCACAGAAATACAAAAGATCCTCAGAGCCTACTATTAATATCTGTATGCAAACAACTAGAAAACCTAGAGGAAATGGAAGAATTCCTGGAAACAAACAGTCTTCTAAGATTGAATCAGGAAGAATTTCCAAACCTGGACAGATCAATAATGAGTTATAAAGTCAAATCAGTAATTAAAAAACTGCCAACCAAAAAAAGCCATGGACCAGACAGATCCATGGCCAAGTTTCATCAGAGGTACAAAGGAGAGCTGATAGCAATTCCACTGAAACTATTCCAAAAAATCAAGGAGGAATTCTTCCCTCATTCTATGAAACTTGTATTATCTGGTACTAAAATCTGCCAAGGACACACAAAAAAAACTGCAGGCCCATATCACTCACGAATATAGATGCAAAAATCCTCAAAAAATACTAGCAAACTGAATCCTGAATTATATTTTTGTAGCATAACAAAAATATAAATCACCATGATCAAGTGAGCAAGGATGGTTTAAAATACACAAATAAATAAATGTGATTCACCACATAATCAGAATTGAAAACAAAAAACATGATCATCGCAGTAGACGCAGAAAAATCATTAGATAAAATCCAACATGCCTTCATGATAAAAAGCCTCAATAAAGTAGGCATTGAAAGAACACACCTAAATATTCTAATAGCCGTCTATGACAAACCCATGGCTAACGTAACACTGAAAGGGGAAAAGTGGGAAGCATTACATCTAAGAAGTAGAACAAGACAAGGATGTCCACTCTCACCACTCCTATTCAACATAGTATTAGAAGTGCTAGGCAGAGATCAATCAGGTAATCAAAAGAAATAAAAGGTGTCCAAATAGGAAAATAGGAAATCAAATTATCTCTATTAACCACTGACGTGATTCTACACCTAGAAAACACTAAAGATTCCTCCAAAAGACTCAGACCTGCTAAATGATGCCCAGAAAGTTTCAGGATACAAAATTAATACACAAAAATCAGTAGCATTTCTGTATACCAATAATGTTCAAGCTGGAAACCAATTCAGGACTGCAATCTCATTTACAATAGCCACACAAAAATAAAATACCTAGGAATACATCTAACCAAGGAAGTAAATGATCTTTACAAGTACTGAAAATCACTGCTGAAAGTAATCATAGATGACACAAACAAATGGCAAAACATTCCATGCTCATGGATTGGAAGAATCAATATCATTAAAATGGCCATACTGCCTAAAGCAATCCTCAGATTCAGTGAAACTCCTATTAAATTGCCAATGTCATTTTGTCACAGAATAAAAAAAAAAAAACTATTCTAAAATTCATGTGGAATGAAAAGAGAGCCCAAATAGCCAAAGCAATCCTAAGCAAAGAGAACAAAACTAGAGGCGTAGCATTACCTGACTTCAAACTATATTATTATGCACTATAATTCAGTTGCACCGAAACCTCAGATTCAGTGCAACTCCTATTAAATTGCCTATGTCATTTTTTCACAGAATAAAAAAGAAATCATTCTAAAATTTATGTGGAATCAAAAGAGAACCCAAATAGCCAAAGCATCCTAAGCAAAGAGAACAAATCTAGAGGCATAGCGTTACCTGACTTCAAACTATAATATAAGGCTATTCTAACACAAATAGTATGGTACTGGTAAAACACACACACACACACACACTCTCTCACACACATAACAATGTAACAGAAAAAAGAACTCAGAAATAAAGCTGCACACTGATAACCAATGGATCTTCAACAAACTCAACAAAAATAAGCAATGGGGAAAGATTCAATAAGTAGTGCTGGGAAAACTGGCTGGCCATATGCAAAAGAATTTAACTAGACCCCTACCTTTCACCATATGCAAAAATTAACTTAAGAAGGTTTAAAGACTTAAATATAAACCTCCCACTGTAAAAATCCTAGAAGAAAATCTAGAAAAAACTCTTCTGGACATTGGCCCAGGCGTAGAATTTATGAGTAAGACCTCAAAGGCAAATGTGTCAAAAACAAAAATTGGCAAATAGTACTTAATCAAACCAAAGAGCTTCTGCATGGCAAAAGAAATAATCAACATTGTAAATAGACAACCTACAGAAGGGGAGAACATATCTGCAAAATACACATCTGACAAAAAACTAATATCCAGATTCTGTAAGGAAATGAAGTCAACAAGTAAAAAACAACCACATTAAAAAGTGGGTTACAGACACTTATCAAAACAATACATACATATGTTTGTTGGCATACAAGTGGCCAATAAACATATAAAAAATGTTCAATACTACTAATCACCAGAAATATTAAATTTAAAACCCCAATCAGATACCATCTGATATAGTTTGGATATGTGTCCCTGCCCAAATCTTATGTTAAACTGTAATCCGTAATGTTAGAGGTGGGGACTGGTAGGGGATGTCTGGGTAGCGGGGGAAGATCCTTCACAGATTCATGTTTTCTTACCATAGTGAGTTCTCATGAGAACTGGTGGTTTAAAAGTGTGTGGCATCCCCCTGCCTTCCTCCTACTTTTGCCAAGTGACGTACTTGCCTCCACTTCGCCTTTCAACATTAGTTAAAAGCTTCCTGAGTCCTCCCCAGAAGCTGAGCAGATGCTGGCACCAAGCTTCCTGTCCAGCCTGCAGAACCATGTGCCAATTAAGCCTCTTTTCTTTATGTTACCTACCCTCGGGTTTTTTTTTTAAATAACAATGCAAAACAGTCTAACACACCATCTCACACCAGTTTGAATGGTAATTATTAGAAAGCCAAACAATAACAGATGTTGGAGAGGCTGCAGATAGAATGCTTATACACTATAGGTGAGAATGTAAATTAGATCAACCTGTCAACAGCAGTTTGGACATTTCTCAAATAACTAAAATTAGAACTACCATTTGGTCCAGCAATCCCATTACTAAGTATCAACCCAAAGGAAAAGAAATCATTCTCCCAAAAAGACACATGCACTCGTGTGTTCATCACAGCACTATTCATAATAGCAAAGTCACAGACTCGACCTAGGCACCCATCGAAGATGGACTGAATAAAGGAAATGCTGTACATATACACCATGGAATACTACACAGTCATAAAAAAGAATGAAAGTACACCCTTTATAACAACATGGAGGCAGCTGAATGTCATTGTCCTAAGCAAATTAATGCAGGAACAGACAACCAAATATTGCATGTTCTCACTTATAAATGAGAGGTAAGCATTGAGTACACATTGACATAAATATGGAAACAGTAGACACTAAGGATACCTAAAGAGGAGAGAGAAGGGGATGAGGGCTGAAAAACTACCTATCAGATACTGTATTCACAATTTGGGTGACGGATTCAATAGAAGCCTGAACTCCAGCATTATGCAGTATAACCATGTAACAAACCTGACTCGTCCTCTCTGAATCTAAAATAAAAATTTAATTTAATTTTTAAAAAGGAAACAGAACAATAGAAAAAAACTGATTGGTTAACATCAGACTGCGTCAGGTTACTTTTTTAGTAAGGGTTAGAGCAGAGGAGACTTTCTTATTATGATGGAATCTCCTGTTTCCAGGAGAAAAAAAGTCCGTTTTGGGATCTGTCTGCTTGCTTAAAGCTTCAGGTTGATTATGTGGTATTTAGTATGAATGACTCCATTTTGGTTTGCTGCAGTCTGTTCGAGCCTAGTACATAAGCTCAGTCTAAATCAATGGCCTCCCATCATTTTGTTTAACACAAGTAAGGCCTTTAAACTACCTACTATGCCAGAGCCTCGCTGGACCTAATTAAAGACTCTTTCTTGACCAATGAACAGTGGAACTTGTTTTAACCAGGATGCAAACTGACATAATAGCTTGTCTCCAGGCAGTCAGAAAACATCAATGTTAATTCATAGGGCTACCACCAAACTCCCCTTCCTAGCAATAAAAACTTGTGACTTTTCCTCTCCAGGGAGCTACTTGGTAAATGTTTCACTCATGTGAGTTCCCTTGTCTGGCAAGTAAATAAGCTCAGTGCCTGCTTGCTTTTTCAATCTTTGGCTTTAGTCTTCCCGTTATAGAAAACAAAGAAATGTTGTATTGTATTCTTGCACACTGGAGTCTGGGGACTACGATTCATTCAGCTCATTGCGCAGCTCATCAGGCCATGAGGTGCCTGCTGCTAAAATGACCAGATGCCAATCTGAAACCCGAATATCAGCGTGTATGAAATGCCTATTGATGGAAGGAACTGCTTGCATTCCTAAAGCAAACTCTTCGTCGTTGTTGTTCCTATCCCCGCCATCTCTCGGAATGCTGAGATTCTAGTACTCCCTTGGGTCAGCTTTATTGTTTTCACCGAGAGAAACCCCATATGAACCTTTCAGCTTTGCAAATGTAAGGCAAAGCTATCTTCCAGAAAGTAAATGTGGAACAGCAGTTCCCTAAGCACAGCAGCTTTGGGATGACAATGAGAACGTGGGAGACCCTCAGAGGAGCCTCTGTTAGGAGAGCAAAAATCAAAAGCTGATGGATTATTTTCATAATAACGTGGGCATTCACAGTCACTTCAGGAGGGCCTAAGTGACCATGTGAGGCCCCGTATTAAAGAAGCAATGCTCTCTGCTCTCAAGAGCTTTGCTCTGACACCATAGAACTACTGGCTGTTTTAAATGATAGTTTCCCATTATATTTTCTAACTGGTTGTATTACTTTGCTAGGGAAGGATACCACAGACTGGAAGGCTTGAACAACAGAAATGTATTTTCTCACAGCTCTGGAGGCTAGAAGTCTAAGATCAAGGTGTTGGCAGGTTTGATTTCTCCTGAGGCCTCTCTCCTTGGCTTACAGATGGCCACCTTCTCACTGTGCCTTCACAGGGCACCTCTGTCTCGGTATGGTCTGTGTCCCAGTCTCCTTTTCTTATAAGGACACAGTCAATTGGATTATAGTCCACCCACACATATGACCTCATTTTACCTTCATTATCTCTTTAAAAGCCTCATCTCCAAATACAGTCACATTCTGAGTTAGTACAGGTTAGGACTTCAGCATATAAATTTGGGAAGGGGCACCATTCAATCCATCACATTCTGGTCCTTGGCCTCTTAAATTCATGTTTTTCTGTATGCAAAATGCATTCACCCCATCTTAACAGCACCAAAAGTAGCTAAGACTTGCCAGCATCAACTCTTAAGTCCCAAATCTCACCTAAATACCATCTAAATTAGGTATGGGTGAGATTGGAGATATGATTCATCCCCCGGCAAAATTCCCCTTCAGCTGTAAACCTGCAAAACCAGACAAGTTATCTGCTTCCAAAATACAATGGTGAGACAGGCATCGAATAAACATTTCCATTCCAAAAGGAAAAACTCAGAAAGAAAAAAGAGGTCCCAACCAGGTCTAAAACCGAGGCAAATTTTATTAAATGTTAAAACTCAAGGATAATCCTCTTTGGCCCCAATCTCAATCCTCCAGACCCACAAAGCTGGCATCCCCAGCTCTGGGCCCGCCAGAGTGATGGCCCCATCCCCTCAGCCTGGAGGCAGCAACCTGCCCCAGTGAAACTGAGGAGCTAACCTGCCCTCTGGAACCAAGGAGGCGACAACTCTGTCCCCCTAGCCTCTGCCCTCTGGGCTCACGGTGGCAGTGGTAGTCCTACTAATCTCTAAATCACCTTCACGGTTATTCTTCCCTTTCTTGAAAAATAATGCATGTTTGTAGCCAGATAGCTGTATTGGCCTGTCCTGTAGAAATCCCGGAAGTTAGACACAATTATTTCATTTCATTCTGTCTTTGTTCCCTTCAGTTCAAGCTGACAGCATTTCTGCTGACATTACTGACTGGATCCATGAGTCACACTCATCATTTCTATATCAAAGCGTGGTCCAGCCACACACTTGGTGTCCTCTCCAGAACACCCTTTCTCATCTTTTTCAATATGGATAAGCTGACATAAAAAAGAATGAAATCATGACGTTTGCAGCAACATGGATGCAGCTGGAGGCCATTATCCTAAGTGAGTTAATGCAGAAACCAAAAATCAAATACCCTATGTTCTCACTTACGAGTGGGAGCTAAACACTGAGCACACATGGGCACAAACGTGGAAACAACAGACACTGGGGATTCCAAAATTGGGGAGGGAGAGGAGAGGGAAAAGGTTGAAAAACTGCCTATCAGGTACTATGTTTACTATTTGGGTAACAGGACCCATAGAAGCCCAAACCTCAGCATCATTCAATGTAGCCTATGCAGCAAATCTTCACAAGTATCCCCAAAACTAAAATTTTAAAAAATACAGTAATTTTTTTTTTTAAGACAGGGTCTCACTGTATTGCCCAGGCTGGAGTGCAATGGTGTAATCTCAGCTCACTGTGCCCTCTGCCTCCCGGGTTCAAGCGATTCTCCTGCCTCAGCCTCCTGAGTAGCTGGGATTACAGGCGCACAGCACCATGCCCGGCTAATTTTTGTGTTTACAATAGAGATACGGTTTCGCCATGTTGGCTAGGCTGGTCTTGAACTCCTGACCTCAGGTGATCCGCTGGCCTCGGCCTCCCAAAGTGCTGGGATTACAGGCATAAGCCACTGCGCCTGGCCAATAAATATTTTTAAATATGAAAAACAATTTGCACAGGCTGAGAACTCTAAATCTTCAAGCTCTGGTTCCTTTTTGCCTGACCATTTCTTTTTCTCAATTTATCTCTATCCTTTCACATTTTACTATAAGCAGCAAGGAGAAACTAGGCCTCCCCTTTCCCCTTCAGCACTTTGTTTGAAATCTTCTCAGTTAAATATCCAGGTTCATCACTTACAAGTTCTTCCTTCCACAAAATAATAGAATACAGCTCAGTCATCTTTTGCCACATGATAGCAAGGCTCACCTTCCCTCCAGTGTTTGAGGCCTTGCCAGAAGCACCTTTAATATTCTATTTTTTTTATTTTTATTACTTTTTTTTTGGAGACAGAGTCTTGCTCTGTTGCCCAGGCTGGATACAGTGGTATGATCTCAGCTCACGGCAACCTCCACCTCCTGGGTTCAAATGATTCTCCTGTCTCAGACTCCTGAGTAGCTGGAATTACAGGTGCCCACCACCACACTTGGATAATATTTGTATTGTTAGTAGAGACAGGATTTCACCATGTTAGCCAGGCTGGTCTCAAACTCCTGAGCTCAAGTGATCCACTTGCCTCCCAAAGTGCTGGGATTACAGGCATGAACCACTGCACCCAAACTGATGTCCATATTTCTACCAACAGCCTCTTCAAGGTAATGTAGGCTTTTTCTAATGCGCATGTCAAAAATCTGCCAACCTCTACCTAGGACTCAATTCCAAAACCAACCACCTCTGTGTTTTTAGATACTGGGAGTTAGGACATCAATATATGAATTTAGAGGTGACATAATTCAGCTCATAAGAATGGTTATTGCTGAATTATTTTAAAAGCTTGATTTTTTTTTGAGATTAATTTGAATTTAGTTATTTTACGAAGCCCATGTATCACTTCTAATGGTCTTTGAGTAAATTATTGGTACTCTAGGTATATGGCTATATCTGCAGTGTATATTCATACTTTTGTTCCTGTTTCAGTAATAATATATTCTGAGTACTAGTCTAACTGCTTTATATATCATAACCCATTTAACCCTCACAAAAAACCCTATGAGAGAAGGTACAGGGTCCCTTGCCTGAAAAAAATTAAATTAAAAAAAAATCTATGAGGCCAGGCATGGTGGCTCATACCTGTAAACCCAGAACTTTGGGAGTTCAAGGCAGGAGGACTGCTTGAGACAAGGAGTTCAAGACCAGCCGGGGCAACATAGTGAGACCCCATCTGTACAAAAATAAAATTAGCTGGCCATGGTGGCACGTGCCTGTAGTCCCAGCTTCTTGGGAGGCTGAAGTGGGAGAACCGCCTGAGCATAGGAGGTTGAGGCTGCAGTGAGCCATGACTGCTCCACTGTACTCCAGCCTGGGAGACACAGCGAGACCCAATCTCAAACACAAAACAAAAAAACCTGTGAGGTAAATACCTCTATTATCTTCACCTGCTATACGTGAGGAAACTGAGGCACTGAGAGGTTAATTGCCTTGCTCAAGCTCACAGTGAATAAGGGTAGAACTGGGATTGTAATGGGGTCACTCTGCTGTATACACAATAGACTCTTTCCTACCTCTTATTTCCATTTTTGCCTTTTCACATTAGTGCCAGTGTAGATTCTTTCCCAGTTGGAAAAATGAAAATAGTGCAGAGTTTGTGAAGAATTATAAGAAGGCCAGGTGCGCTGGCTTGCACCTGTAATCCCAGCACTTTAGGAGGCTGAAGAAGGCAGATAATCTGAGGTCAGGTGTTCAAGACCGGCCTGGCCAAGATGGTGAAACCCTGTCTGTACTGAAAATACAAAAATTAGCCGGGCGTGTTGGCAGGTGCCTGTAATCCCAGCTACTCCAGAGGCTGAGGCAGGAGAATCACTTGAACCTGGGTGGCAGAGGTTGCAGTGAGCTAAGATTGTACCACTGCGTTCCAGCCTGGGGGATAGAGAGACACTCTGTCTCAAAAAAAAAAAAAAAAAAAAAAAAAAAAAGAATTATAGGAAGGATGAGACGGATTTAGAGAATTTTTTTTTCTTACCACCCATTAGTTATTAAATTGCAATGTCTTACACCTCTGATTCAGGAATTTACAGAAATATTCTGTGAGCATTATATGTAAAATCATGTAAATAGGAAATTATTTCATAAAATATATATTCAGATTAATTCCAATAAGCATATATTCTCACTGACACAAATTCCTTAACTTGGAAACAGGGGCAAAAGTTGAAAACATTCTGCAGTTGGAGCATACACTGGAGACTGAGATAACAGTACAGACCTGTGGGAACTTTCTACCATAGCAGGATTCTCAGAATACAAAGGAAGCCGGTGGAGGTCGCCACGGGGCAGGTAGAGTGGTGGGCAGAGTCACATGTGGTGCCAATAACCCAAGCCTCTAGTTATCATTACTTCACAATTACCTTCCCCGCAAAATGCTGAAACAAGCCACTTCAGAATCAAGCCTCTCCATGGACAACTTGCATTTCTGAACATCCCCACTCTCCTCCCTCCTGTCGGTGGTGAACTGTGCAGGTGTGACTCTGCTAAAGCGAAGCAAGTGCTTGAGATTACAGGCATGCGCCACTGTGCCCAGCCACACTTTCATATCTTATTTTACCCATCCCTGAGAAGCAAGGTGGAACATTTAACAATAAGCCTCCCATAAGGCTTTGGGGCTGGGGGTAATGTGATTAGATCTGGGAACAGGCATCTGGCTGCGGGAAGATACTGGAGTCCACTGCTACCAAGCAGGGAGCCTCCAAATCTTTATCCTCTTCCTTCTCTTCTCTCCTGGTCAGAGGGGTGAAAGGAAAAGAGCAAAGATGTGTAGAGTCTTCCGGTGACCAGCCATGTGAAGCCATGATTACAAGCACGAATGCTGGAACCATGCTGTCTGTGCTCAAAGCTTAGGTCCTTAGTCCAAGTTGTGTGGGACTGGACAAGTCATTTCTGTGTCTCCATTTTGTCACCTGTAAAATGGGAATGAAACAGAATATACATCTCAAAGGTTTTAGTGTGCATGTGTGTGTGGTAGGGGATGTAAGTGAGTGTGTTTATAGAGTGTGGCATTTTGAGGATTCATCAGCTCCAGTGCCAACCCAAACATCAAGATGCTGGTGTCATTCTCATTTCAACGGCGTCTTTTCTGAGTCTTCCTTAGGGGTTCACTTGAAGGAGCACTAACTCTTCCAATCCACTCAAGGTTTGCTAAATGATTCTCTACCTTCATGGCATCAAGGATAAGAGACTCTCAAAAAATATCATCTTGGGTGATTTGTTAATTAGGATTCCTCCAAATCTGAATGAACCTAAAATATGACTAAGTAGCATGAAAGAGCCGTCGCATGTCTGAACTCTAATGGAACACTAAGTCAAATGAGGTTACTTTCTCCCAGGGAATTAGATGACCCTTAGGCAAGCTTATTAGAAAAAGCTCCTCTGCCTCCAGAATAATTTGCAGTGATCTAGACAATATTGCTGGACGCCAAAGTAGGTAAACATGGAGTCTTTGTAGAGGCCCTCAATTTTGGAGGGGTCCTGCTGCTCAAAAACTTCAGAAGCATCCACAGAGAAGTAGAGAGAGAACCTTATCATGAATTTGTCTGGGGGCCCAGGTATATAACTTTGGTCAGAAACTAAGGAGGCTACATCTAAGCCACACTAAGAATTCAACTGACTTAAAGAGTTTCTCTTCTTTAGGGCAGAAGGAGAAACTACACAGGAAAACTGCCCTAAATAAATTGTGAATCTGGCAAAGCCGGACTCCCACAGATATATCCCCTCTGTCATCGCTTCAGCTCTGTCCTTCATGGAGACCCATGAAGCAGCCCCAGTGACTCAGGGAAGAAATTTTCAATTTGCACTAGGTTTCAGTGACATAATGTTGGGCCCAGGAGAATTTGCAGACTCCTGTAATGGGGACATGTTTTCTGAAAAGGAATAAGTTGCTGATGATACTATTTCTAGCGCTGTACTAGGTTCCAGGGGAAATCGTTTGAGTGGACTATCTTTACTCCTCAAATTGTACCACCTTGTGATCCCTAAATTGCATTTTTTTTAAAAAAAAAAGTCTATAACCAAGGATATCTACTTGTACAAGAACTTTATTTGACACCTGTCTGATTTTTTTTGTATTTGAAATAATAGAATTCTCCCAGGCTTATTTGTACCTTGGGGAGACACAAATGTCATAGAAGAAATCAGAATGTACTTGTTTCTTATTAGAAAGTTTTATGTGATATATATAAGTGGAGTTCAGGTCAATTTAATGAAGGCAAACTAATCCTCAAGGCTCTCTCATTTTTTACCCAAATATTGGCTTTCTTGTTCCCAGAAGATACATCTGTCCCCTTAGCAGAGTCCAAATTCTCCGAATTTATCCTGAGATTGTTTTGAAGAAGCCATTTGGTCCCTGCCTTATCCATCTAGTAAACCTGAGTCAGGGTCGTGATGATGTTCCATGCTTCATTAGGAACCACAATGAACAACAAACCCATGAAGCTACAATAATAGTCAATGCTTACTCAAGACACTGTTCAAAGGGCTTACATGTATTAAATCACTCAATCCTCACAATACCCTATGAAGTAGGTGTTATGAATTGAATGTATTCCCCCAGACTTATATGCTGTAGCTCTAAGCTCTGTGTGGCTGCATTTGGAGATGGGGGTCTCTAAGGAAGTAATTAAGGTTCAGTGACGGCATAAGGGTGGGCCCTGATCCCTTAGGATTAATGTCTGTATTAGTCCATTTTTAAAAAAAGAGATTTAATTGACTCACAGTTCACAGGCTGTACAGGAAGCATGGCTGGAAGGCCTCAGGGAGCTTTTACTCATGGTGGAATGCAAAGTTGAAGCAGGCATCTTCACATGGCTGGAGCAGGAGGAAGAGAGAGAGGTGGGAAGTGCCACACAGTTTTAAACAACCAGATCTCGTGAGAACTCCATCACAAGAACACCACCAAGGGATGTTGCTAAACCATTTGATATGGTTTGGCTGTGTCCCCACCCAAATCTCATCTTGAATTGTAGCTCCCACAATTCCCACGTTATGGAAGGGACCCTGTGGGAGGTAACTGAATCATGGGGGTGAGTCTTTCCTATGCTGTTCTCATGACAGTGAATAAGTCACACAAGATCTGATGGTTTTATAAGGGGGAGTTTCTCTGCACAAGCTCTCTCTTTGCCTGCTGCCATCCATGTAAGATGTGACTTGCCTTCCTTGCCTTCTGCCATGATTGTGAGGCCTCCCCAGCCATGTGAACTGTGAGCCCATTAAACCTCTTTCCTGTATAAATTACCCAGTCTCAGGTATGTCTTTATTAGCAGTGTGAAAATGGACTAATACATCGTTCATGAAGGATCTACTCCCATGAGCCATTCACCTCCCATCAGGCCCCATCTCCAACACTGGGGATAACAACTGAACATGAGATTTGGGTGGGGACACAAATCCCAGCCATATCAGCGTCCATATAAAAAGAGACACCTGTTTGCTCTCTGTACATGCACATACCAAAGAAAGGCCATGTGAAGCAATAGCTAGAAGGCAGCCACCTACAAGCCTGGAAAGAGCCTGCCATTGTTTGGATGTTTATCCCTCCAAATCTCACGTTGAAATTTGATCCTCAAAGCTGGAGGTGGGTCCTAATGGGAGGAGTTTAGATCATGGGGATGGAACCCTCATGAATAGATTAATCACCTCCCTGGAGTTGGGGGAAGGGAGTGAGTTCTCCTTCTATTAGTTCCAAAGAGAGCTGATTGTTAAGGAGTCCAGCACCTCCTCCACCCCCTCTCTTGCCATATGTAATCTGCACACACCAGCTCCCCTTTGCCTTCCACCATGGGTGGAAGCACGCTGAGGTCCTCATCAGAAGCAGATGTTGGTGCCATACTTCTTGTACAGCCTGCAGAACCATGACCCAAATAAACCTCTTTTCTTTGTACATTACCCAACTTCAAGTATTCCTTCATAGCAACACAAATGGACTAAGAGAGTGCCTTCACCAGAAACAACCCTGCCAGACTTTGATCTAGGACTTTCAGTCTCCAGAACTGTGAGAAAATAAATGTCTGCTGTTTAAGCCACCCAGTCTGTGGTGCTTGTTATGGCAGCTTGAGATGACTTAGCACATACAATGGTTCTTCCATTTTACAGATAGTCAGGGAGGCATAATTATTAAGCGGCATGGCTGGGATTTGAAACCCAGGCAGTCCAGTTCCAGTGGTTGCAATTCTAACTTCATACTTCAGTAAATGCCACCCAAATGAACCACAAAATTCCCACCAGTCCACCCAAAGCAAGCTAAGGTTGTGTAAAGGTAGCTCATAACATCTGCCACACACAAAGCAGCATTGCCTATAAATATGCCACAGGCAGCCCCAGCCAGCTCTAAGCCATATCACTGTAGGATGGCAAGCTCCCCATACAGCACACATCCTTGGCAAAGTATGTACTCGTTCTTTCTTATCTACAAGCATTCTGCACTTTCTCTTTATCACCTTTTCTGTGAGGTGCCTCTGTAAACTCTCCCTGGGTCTTGCTGTTCAGTCTTCCCTTCTCTTTAGCCAGACTGGCTCTCCCTGGTCCTTTCATCACAAAGAGACCGAATGACAGCCCACAGTGGCATTTATCTTTAGGGCAGCAGTTGTCAACCAGGGCTGATTTTACCTCCAAGAACACATTTGGCTATGTCTGGAGACGTTTTTGGTTATCACAACTTTGGGGTGGGGAAGTGCTACTGACATTCAGAGGGTAGAGGCCAGGGATGCTGCAGAACATCTCACAGTGCACAAGTTGGCCTCCTACAAAGAATTATCTGACCTGAAGTGTCGAAAGGGCCACCGTTAAGAAACTCTGCTGAAAAGGAGGGCATGTATTAAGCACACAGGAGCATTTCAGGTATCAAGTAAGGAGAAGCAAGGTAGCAGGAGGGTCTCTTAGACCCTCAACTTTCTATTTCTCCCCAAATGATGTTTGCAGATGACCACAGCTATGTGCTTGGATCTCTGCCTGAGTAAAGTAATGAGACATAAATGCTGTCTTGATCCATATCTTCATTTGCTTTCCTTCTGAGTAAGTAATTTTTGGATAGGATCTATCTAACTTTGTATAGACTCCAAATTCCTGGCATTGTTTTGGTTTTCCCTGTATATGCATAAAGGAGGAATGTTTATGATTTCTAAAAATATCACCGAACCATATAATTACTACTTTTAATGTCATCATGCAAAAATATTATCCAACTTTGCATGGTTATTTTGTACAAAGTTAAGTGTGTAGAGTTCAAGTAATTATCTAGGTGTTATGATTATTTTTAAAATCGTTGAAGGCTAGGGAGAACAAATACACTTGTTCATTTTAATGTCAACATTAAAACAGTAAAACCAGCCGGCCGTATGGTCTTAATTCTATGCTGTACAGAAAAGTTTTCATGAGTAGTTCCACCAGTGTACTCCTCCTAGAAATAACTGTGCTGTGCCCTGTAACAGACATTTTATCTGACCCTCTCATTCTTTCCCAGAACTTAAATAATTGCTTTGAGTCAGATAAACCCCAAATTTATGTCTTGAGCTTCAAAGCTTTCCCTAATTTCTGGTGCCTCATTTGTAACTGTCCTGTAGACCTCCACACCTGAGTGTGTCTTGCCAGATTTTGTCCAAAACCCAACTATTCATGCACTTGCCCCCCAAGCCAGCTGTCTGTTCTAATGGAACCTTTTTTACACATAGGATCATTATCTCCTAGTCACCCACAGCCAGAAATTTTATGGTTGCCTTTAAGTTCTACCTTTTTTCTTTACCTCAATATCAAATCCATCACCAGGTCCTGACAATTCAATCACCACAGTGCTTCTGGCATTACTTCCCTCCTTCAGATTCCTGTTGCCACCGCCCTACTTCAGGCAGTTTTCAACTTCCTAGACTGTCATGGGAGAGTCCCCACTGACCTCTCTACGCCAGTATCTTCCTGCAGCCAGATGCTTCTTCCCAGATGTAATTACATTACCTTCAGCCCCAAAGCCTTCAGGGCTGCCACAATAGGGCATCCATCCCTAAAGGCTTCGGGGCAGGGGGTAATGTGCTCTACCTTCTTCCCAGGGATGGGTAAAATAAGATATGAAAATGTGGCTGGGCACAGTGTCTCATGCCTGTAATCTCAACATTTTGGAAAACTGAGGCTAGAGGATTGCTTGAAACCAGGAGTTCAAGACTAGCTTGGGCAACAGAGAGAGACCCCATCTCTACAAAAAAATTTAAAAAGTTAGCTGAACTTGGTTACACACACCTGTAGTCCCAGCTACTTGGGAGGCTGGAGTGGGAGGATCACTTGGGCCCAGGAAGTCGAGGCTGCAGTGAGCTATGACTGTACCACTGCACTCCAGCCTGAGCCACAGAGCAAGACCCTGTCTCTAAAAAAGATAAATAAGTAAATAAATATATGAAAATGTCCTTTGAAAATTAAAGAATCTTATTTAAGTGTAATTTACAGACAACACTATTTATATTTTTTAATAAAAATCCAGATAAACGTATGGAGAAACAGGCCTCAGGTAAATCACTTCTTTGAGAAACTGTCAGCAACCCAAGGACACTCTGGAAGCCCTAGGCCTTGGGGATAGAGGATCAACCAGCAGCCGCTGGAGGAAGAGGGTGAGAAAGGTAAAACCTATAATCATGACTAGGATGCAGAGGGTTACAAGTGAAATCTTGGTGCTGGTTTTCTGACATTAAGTGTATTTCACTCAAAAGTTATTTTTTTTCAATGAGTCTTTTTGGAAAGTAATTTTGTAGCATGGCTTCTCGTTAGGGTGTCACTCACTGAGCCATCCCATACTTTAGTCAGCATGTTTTCTGGGTAGTCTGGAGCCTGCTAAGGTTGCTATTCCAGCCCATATTGCCTAAATGGACCCTTAAACTGGGAACTTAGAGGAATGCAACCATATTATTGATAAATTACACATAGCTTTACTAAACCATTATGGTCAGTATTTCAACCTATGCATGCTACTACAATGAGCATGTGTAGTACCTCCCCTCAGTAGGGGATTGCACTATTAATAATGTTAAATAATTAAATAAACCTGTGTGCCCACTCTTCTCCATTTCTAGCCCCTTCCCATCCAGCTGGAGAAGTGGAAACATTACAAAGGAGAAGATGAGATAACCCAGAGACTAGGCACCACCCCTAGGGCTGGAGGAACCTAAGAGGGCTTCAGAAGCCAGGAGCTTGGAGGAGATGCTTCCAGAAAAAGAAGAAGACAGCAGTAGAAGGAAGAGAGCAAGATCAAGAGAGAGAACTACAGCTTCTCTCCATCTTCTATCTACTATTCCCCCCACCAGCACCTCTTACTGGTGAAACTAAATAAGAAACCAACTAATATTTCCTAAATGTCTGTTCAGTTTCTAAAGGTCGTTTTTCTGACTTCTGACCTGAAAGAACTCTGCTGGTTAAAAAGTTCTGTCATAAGCAGTGTTTGGAACTCCAGTCTGTAATATACATGGAACAGGAAAATGAGGTGGAGGAGTAAAGGTTTCTGCCAAAAAAAAAAAAAAAAAAGGTGGAAATGGTTAGTAAATATGTCTTGTACCTAAGGAAACAGGAATTCAAACAAATGTGAAGACGTTGGCTAAAAACCCATTGTTAGGAAACATCCTTGGGTTGTTTTCAATCCATAAGTTTGTCTGGACTACTAGGACCTATAACATTTTCAAACAGTGGGTGCAAGGTCAGGGCAAATTCTGCAGTCATATAGCTGAGCAAAGTTAATGTGATGACGAGAAACCAGTATTTGTCTCATTAAATTTGCACCACCTTTTGAGATAGTAAGGTACTTGGTACCATTCCACTGTCAAGATCAGATTTATTCTCCAAGCCAGGTTCACCTTCTCTGATCATGGGAAAGGATTTTATGGCATGAAATAGATTAGAACATTTTGCATTCTTTTCATCTAATTTCTGGATCCCACTGTTTCTGCTGATATCATTTTTTCTGCCTACGATATCCTATTCCTCCAATACAAGAAAATATTTTTATAGATGTGATTCACCCTGAGAGATTCCATTAGATCATGTAAGACTTTTCTATTCTTTGTTTTGAATAAATGAGAGGGCTCCCCAGGGACTTTTAATATAGTAACATTTCTTACACGTAATATATCACCTAAATCATTCAGTGATCAAAATTTTATCCTTTAATATGCCTTGGCATTTTCCCTTCGGAAAGCAATTATACTAGAACTAAAAAGAAAGATCAGATAAAGAAAAGAAAGGAATATATTAGAAATAAACCAACATTGTTTTAACTTCAAAAACTCAGAAACACACATATGGGATATATGATCACATTCACGTAGTAACTTGAATCACGGTGTGTTCTTCCTCCAGAAATTAAATCCTTTCTCCTTGCCTCTTAACTACAGAATGAGGATTAAGTCTTTTTTCTGTCAAATCCTCCTAAAATCTGACCTTAAAGGGATGTCATGGAATAAGAAACAGACTGAGAGTGGGGAGACCATGATTTAGGTGAATGGCCCAGAGCTTGTCCAACTTTCCTGGATCTCAGTTTTCCCACCATCAGAGACTAGCCTCATTCAGCTTTAATCTCCTTCTCGTTAAGTTCAACAAATGACTGTGAACCAAACAATGTCATTTATTCAGCTGAGTCTACCTTCTGCCTTCTACAGACAGAGACAACATCGCAGATTATTTAAATACAGATGGAATATTAGAGCTAGGAGAAACCTTAAGACACCTGAATCAACTTCCTTATTTTAACAATGAAGAAATAGACACTTGATGTGGGGCTATGACTTCTTTGAGGTCCTGTGGCAGGTTATGGTCAGCTCTAGTATACATTTGTCTACCCAACCATGTCCTCATCTTTCATTCCATGCCACCTCTCAGAAGTACCTATTTACTAGCTAGTGGTATGTCAATATCCCACTCATATTTCAAGAGACATTTCTTTCAAGAAGTCTTCCTAGATTTCTCCACTTGGAATTAACCTAGCCTCTACTCTTTCCGACTGGCCCTAGCACTTCCATTCATTAGATACATACTGGACACCAACCCTTGTTCCAAGTGTTGGGAATAAAATAATGAAAAGACACTCCTAGTTCCAACCTCATGGTGATATGTGCACAAAATTCTAAGAGACCACCAATTAATCACCAAGACCTTCAGTAGCCTCTAATTACAGCTCAAATCTGTTGTCTCTCTTCCATAGCCATTACCACTACCGTAGTTCGTGTCCATTTTATTTCACCTAGATGACTTCAACTACCTCCTTACCAGTGTTCTTCCCTTTAACTCTCCTTTCCATCCTTTGTCCCACTCCCGAGGGATCTTGGTGAAATATCTATTTGGTTGCCCAGTTTTTTTTTTTTCTGGTAGCTTTCATCCTCAGGATATTTGGCTCTGTAGGGCTGACTCTAGCCCCAGCTATGTAAGCACATGATCCAGGCCTGGAAAATCACACTTATTCATCCACCTAACACTGTGATTTCTGAGCCATTTGAAAGTAATCATTGTGACGCTTTGCCCTTAAATACTTCAGTATGTATCAAGAACAAAGATATTCTCCTATGGATCAAACTCAAGAAATTATACAGTAATACAGTAATATTATGGTCTATGTTTAATTTTTGCTAACTGTCCCAATAATGTCTACTATTGCTGAGGGTTTTTTTGTTGTTGTTGTTGACTGGGCTGGAGTGCAGTGGCCCGATCTCGGCTCACTGCAACCTCCGCCTCCCAAGTTCAAGTGATTCTTCTGCCTCAGCCTTCTAAGGATCTGGGACTACAGGCGCAGCTAATTTTGTGCTTTTAGTAGAGATGGGGTTTCACCATGTTGGCCAGGCTGGTCTCGAACTCCTGACCTCAGGTGATTCACCCACCTCAGCCTCCCAAAGTGCTAGGATTGCAGGCATGAACCACTGTGCCTGGCCATTAACCCAATGGTTTTAACGTTTGTTAATGAAGTTGCCAGAGTTGATTATTAGTGGCTGAAAATGATAATTTTTCAACCAAATAATTATTTCACATTTATCAATCATCATTCTTCTGTCAATAAATGCTTACCCTCACTCCCCACCTCCACCCTTTTCTTTTAGTACTGCCATGAATTCATGGATTCTTCTTTTATTGGATATTTAAAAACAATTATAATCATTATTGTTTGTGATGTCCAGATTGTCCCAAATTTGGGACAACCCAGTGGGAGCTCTTTGAAACTGGCTCTGTGTCCTTTTGATACATTCCATTCATTCTTGAGTGCTTCTTACTTCGGGGAAGGCACCAAATGTACCATGATCCCTTTGTAGTTTGCCTCAGATCTCGAATCAGGCATTTGTCCAAGGAACCCTGTTTTGTTTCTTTTCTTTTCTGCCATTGTTGTTGTTTTTTACTGAGAGTGATATTTAGAAAAGAGAATCTGGGCAATAACTATGTTCATTGCTACTGGGATGTCATTGCTTTTAGACCCTTAAAATGCACAGAGCTAGGAAATATTACATATTATATGTATATTTCGTTTTTAGATATGCAGGAGTATATTAGGCACTGGCATTACCTTCACACCTTAAACAACAGAAAACTAGAAAAAATATACAAATATATACAATATGGTTTCACTGTGTCCCCACTGAAATCTCATTTTGAATTGCAGCTCCCATAATTTCCACGTGTTGTGGGAGGGACCAGTGGGAGATAACTGAATCATGGGGGAGGTTCCCCCCATATTATCCTCACGGTAGTGAAAAAGTCTTGCTAGATCTGATGCTTTTATAAGGGGTTTCCTCTTTCACTTGGCTCTTATATTCTCTCTTGTCTGCCACCATGTAAGATGTGACTTTTGGCTGGACGCAGTGGCTCCTGCCTGTAATCCCAGCACTTTGGGAGGCCAAAGTGGGCGGATCACAAGGTCAGGAGTTTGAGGCCAGTATGGCAAACCTGGTGAAACCCCGTCTCTACTAAAAATACAAAAATTAGCTGGGAGTGGTGGTATGCACCTGTAATCCCAGCTACTCAGGAGGCTGAGACAGGAGAATCACTTGAACCAGGGAGGTGGAGGTGGAAGTGAGCTGAGATCGTGCCAATGCACTCCAGCCTGGGTGACAGAGAAAGACTGTCTTGGAATAAAAAAATAAATAAAACATGTGCCTTTTGCATTCCACCATGATTGTGAGGCCTTCCCAGCCCTGTGGAACTATGAGTCCATTAAACCTCTTTTTTTAAATAAATGGCCCAGTCTCAGACATGTCTCTATCAGCAGCATGAGAACAGACGAATATAATATAAAACCACTGTTTTCAGGTATTGAACTATAAGCAGCACAGGACTGAGATCCCTGAGAGAAGTGAAACAAATAAGGTGAGTCCCATGATTACCTCTGCTCTCCACCGGGGGCATGTTGTAGACCACGAAACAGTGCAGGGAATCCCAAAAACAGCGCTGTGGACTTGCCAAGCAGAGGCAGATTTCAGAATTCAGGGAGATGACTGGGAGTTACAGGGCGGATTTTCAGAGAAGAAAGAAACAGCCAGGAAAAGAGATTCGATCATGTTCCCTAGCATCCTTTCTAATCTTTGGCTAATACCATGATGTATATAAAAATGGTAAAAGCCCACAAGGCAAAGAGTAACCCCAACTGGGTTGCTGTGAGTTCCATAGCTCTCAGAGGTTACAAGGGGCTGGGAATCATTTGAATTCCCACTGGCCATAATGGAGAGTCCTCATGATCTCTCTGATCATTCAGCAGAATAACCAGAGGACCATGCTTAAGTAATAGGGCTAAACTATCACTTTGGGTATGATCTACCAAAGCATAAATACAAGCCTCAAAAAGGCTCAAACTGGGCAGGGCGCGGTGGCTCACGCCCGTAATCCCAGCACTTTGGGAGGCTGAGGCGGATGGATCACTAGGTCAGCAGATCAAGACCATCCTGGCTAACACAGTGAAACTCCATCTCTACTAAAAATACAAAATCATTAGACAGGCGTGGTGGCGGGCGCCTGTAGTCCCAGCTACTTGGGAGGCTGAGGCAGGAGAACAGCGTGAACCCGGGAGGCGGAGCTTGTAGTGAGCCAAGATAGCGCCACTGCACTCCAGCCTGGGCAACAGGAGACTCCATCTCAAAAAAAAAAAAAAAAGGCTGAAACCGGAAACTTAACTACCTAGCAATAAAACTAGCACTCTTTAAAGGAAGACAACAAAATTAGATGGTCAACCATGTAAGTTTCACAATGCCCAACTGAAAATTACTAGACATGCCAAGGAGCAGGAAAATGACTCCAAGATAACAGAGATGATGGAACTGTCAGAGAAAGTGATGGAAATGACCATTTTGTTTTCTTATAGCAAAGGTAAAATGCATGTGTAGTTTATTAGATAGAACCAATATCCCCTCCATAAGGGCTACATCACTTTGCACTCCCAACAGCTTCTTATGGAAGTGCCTGTTGCCCCACAGCCTTACCAACAAAGTGTGGGTTGAGCTTTTAAATTTTTGCTAACCTGAAGAAATGAGAAATTATACATCATACCCTAGTTTTAAAACTAGTGATTTATGCTTTAGTTTTAACTTGAATGCAACTCTGTTTCTGAACATACTATGAAGAAAAATCTAGAGTCTAATTAAGTAATTTTGGAGATAAATATTTACCCTCCCTCATATGCATATCCTAGTTAAAGATTGGCTCTGCCAGCCAGGTGCGGTGGCTCACGCCTGTAATCCCAACACTTTGGGAGGCTGAGGTGGGCAGATCACCTGAGGTCAGGAGTTCAAGGCCAGGCTGGCCAACACGGTGAAACCCCATCTCTACTAAAAATACAAAAAAAAAAAAAATTAGGCATGGTGGTGGGTACCTGTAATTCCAACGACACAGGAAGCTGAGGCAGGAGAATCACTTGAACCCTGGAGGTGGAGGTTGCAGTGAGGTGAGATCATACCATTGCACTCCAGCCTGGGTTACAAGAGCAAAACTCTGTCTCAAAAAATTAATTTTATATATATATGCCCTGCCCTGAAGAATATTTAACTAATGCTGGGTGTATGGTACTCTACAACCTTTTCAGGCTATAGTTGTACTCCACAATGAGCACTGAGGTCTATTTTTTTTGGTTCACATTCTCTTCCTCAGCCATAGTTCCCCAAAGCACAATCACTGTGTTAGAATGGGTGCACCCACACACAGGTGCTTTCCACAGCAGCCACATGCATACCCGAACCATTCCTTTTGCAGAGACTCTCAGGCCATGACTGTGTGCTTGAATCAGCAACTCAAACTCCTCATTGTTTCCTTCAAGTTCTTTGGGGTTCTTTTCTACCAGCTGTTGTTGACAAGACTCCCATCCAAGAAGGCTCCCATCACTGACTTTAAATTGCAGGGGTGGGATTTGCGTTCTATGCCCCTATTCTTTCAGAAGTCCCTCAAATGTGAGGTCAAATTTCCACTGGAACTCCCAGACCCCTGTGCCTCCCAAGAGGCTGTGTGTGTGTTCTTGTATGTGTGTGTAACAGTGTTTGTTAAGTCACAATTACATGGCCATTATATTTTTTTATCTAAGGCCTACTTGCCTGACACTTGCATGTCTAAGGAGGGTCACACAAACCTTCTCAGAACAGACCAGTGTTAGGGAACATTTCCTCATTATTAGATCTGAAGCAGCTTACAGCTTAACTCTTCTAAAAAAATTTAATCTCTGCCTTATTAAATGTGTTTTTCCCACCAGATTACTCTTGTTGAATATGAGCTCTGTGCAAAAAAAGATGATTAGAATTCTGAGGAGCACCCAGCATCCTCAGAACCAAGCACAGAATTTCTCCAGTAATCGGCTTTCAGTGAATGTTCATTGAATGAACTCACTCATTCATCAATAAACAAAATCCCCAAGCTCCTTAAAAAACAGAACCATACTCACTGATGTTTTAAGATATTGCCCCAATTAAATTATAAGCCCCTTGAGGACAATAAATATGCCTTGTATTTTCTCTATCTAATCTAGGAGCATTTGATAAAGAGCTGAACACACAGAACAGTTTCAGGATTTCAGATATTTCTGACTTATTCCCACTACTGAACTGTAAATTGACTGTGGGCAAGAACTAGGTCTTATTCATCTCGTCCATGTCTTACCCAGCACATTCATTCATTCTCTCTCTCTCTCTCTCTCTCTCTCTCTGTGTGTCTCTTAATTTTCCTCTCCCAAGTCTTCTTCCCTTAATGAGTCATAATTTCTAAAAACTATGAATCTATTCATTGCTTTAGTTCACAGATATTTTATGCCTATTTTGTGAATCAAAGATACACATAGAAATTTTCTTTTCATTGATGGAGTGAGACAGGAAGATAGAATGTGGGGTCAATATCAGGAAAACTCATACAGTACAGTTTGGATATCTGCCTCTTCCAAATTTCATGCAGAAGTTTGATCTTCTAAAGAAAATGTGGTACATATACACCACGGAACATTATGCAGCCATAAAAAAGGATGAGATCATGTCCTCTGAAGGGACATGGATAAAGCTGGAAGCCATCATCCTCAGCAAATTAACACAGGAACAGAAAACCAAACACCGCATGTTCTCACTTATAAGTGGGAGTTGAACACTGAACATACGTGGACACAGAGAAGGGAACAACACACAGCAGGGCCTGTTGGGGGGTGTGGAGTGAGGGGAGGGAACTTACTGGATGGGTCAATAGGTGCAGCAAACCACCATGGCGCGTGTATATCTATGTAACAAGTCTGCACATTTTGCACATGTATCCCGTTCTTTTTTATTAAAAAAAAGAAATAAAATAAAAATAAAATATTTTTTTAAAAAAGAAATTTGATCCTCAATGTGGGAGGAGAGGCCTGGTGGGAGGGATTTGGATTGCAAGGATACATCCCTCATGAATGGATTAACACCCTCCTTTGGAGGTGAGTGAGTTCTCACTCCAATAGTTCCTCCAAGAGTAAGCTGTTTAAAAGGGGCTAGCATTTCTCCCCTCTCTCTGCTCTCTCTCTCACCATGTTACACTTCTGCTCCCCCTTTGCTTCCTGCTATGACTGGAAGCTTCCTGAGGCCTCACCAGAAGCATCTGACACTTGCATGTCTAAGGAGGGTCACACAAACCTTCTCAGAACAGACCAGCGTTAGGGAACATTTCCTCATTATTAGATCTGAAGCAGCTTACAGCTTAACTCTTCTAAAAAATTTAATCTCTGCCTTATTAAATGTGTTTTTCCCACCAGATTACTGTTGTTGAATATAAGCTGCTTGGAGAGCCTGCAGAACAATGAGTCAAATAAACCTCTTTTCTTTATAAATGACCAAGTCTCAGTTATTCTTTTATAGCAATCCAAAATGGACTAAGACACCATACACACACAAAAAAAAGTACAGGGGAAAAAGTGAACACAGAGACACATATAGTCATAGGGAGACACAATCCAAGGGAAGAAACTGAGAAGCAGAATTTAATTGGTTACAAGTGAAACCTTGAAAAACCACGAGATGAACATACTACAAACTTAGACTTAGTTTCACTTTTGCAAACCTGTGTTCATTGCCATTTACCTTTTTGGGTAGAGAAAATTATGTTTAATGCTGTCAGAGCTGATGGGTTTTCCTTCAGTGGCCCACGCTCTTATCCCAGTTAAAGGATTCAGAAGGAGAGAAATCATATTAATAAACCAAGACATCTGGGATGTCATATTATATCTGCTCCTGATTTTGTGACCTTGAGCACTGTATTTAACACTACCTAGCTAAGTTTCTTATCTCTACAAAAGGAATAGTGGAAGGTGATGCACCTAACTATAGGAATACTGTAAAGGTAAAGTGAGATAATGTATATGAACGTGCTTTGTGGAATATCAGTACCTTTCCTTGAGACCAGCTATGTCAGACACTGTGCCAAGAACTTTGTAAGTGCGCACTTATTCATCCTTCAAAACCATCCTGGGAGTTATCAGTACACCTACTGCAAAGGTGAGAAGATTGAGGGCTAGAGAACCTGAAAGCTCGATCTTAAAGGTTACCAGGCTAGTAAACTGTAGAACAAGGATTTGAACTGACCACAAGTTCCCTCACCTGCCCATTGTTCAGGAAGCCCCAGCAAGGCAAAAAGCAAAAGCTTTTTAAAAATCATGAAAACATCTTCTTTGAGTACTGAATTGCTCCCTGACAGAAAACAAATGAGCTTATAAACAATCCATGGTATCCTTTTTCTTAAAGGAGCGAAGGAGAATTTAATAGCTGAGCGCATGAGATCTGGGTTAAGATATATTTCACCAAAATTTTAGGCAAAGCAGTGGAGGCAGGAAAAAAAACCACTGAGCCCACAGGTAATGGATGGCCCTCAGCGACTTCCTTGAGGTCTCACAAACCTCATAAATCTTTACCCAAAATGAGTTTCTTGCTGTTTCCTTAGTGTAGGCAATTTGTGATATTTGTGATCCTGTTCATCCATTTTTCTAACAAACCCAAAGCAATGGGGAAAGAGGTGATTTTCAAATTTTATATTTTTGCCTGCATATTCCAAAAATGGACCTGAAATTAAAAGCTTTTTGGTCAAATAGGTATCCTTTCCACAAAGGAGCACTGTTAGAAATTCCAAATGTTCTAGACATTGGCCTATATTCATCTAAATCCAAACTTAGGTAGAGATGATACTATTAAAATGGAAATTGGGCAAGTGTTCGTGCTTTGGTAACTTGTTTTGTGAAATTAAATAGATTTCCAGAAACAGTCAAGCACTGGGGATGTGGAGTTATTGTTTAAATCTGAGATAAAAAGACGCCCACTTTCAAAAGGAAAAGAACCATGAAAAACCTTGTATCTTGAAAGCTGAATATGAATCAGAAGAATGAGACAATCTTACCCTTGAGGGGGAGGAAAGGGCTTTTCCTTTCAGGGCTGGAGATGAAACATTTAAAAATAAGAATTCAGAGCTCCAATCCTCTTGCAGGGCTTTGTGACTCAAAATTGAATGTATTAGTCTGACAAATTGACTTTTACAGATGCCTTGATTTGAAAACCAAATATATTGTTTGGCTGATAACCTCACAGAGGCCACACATCTTGCTGAAACGCCTGAGAGCGGCTTCCACTGTGCTTGTTTATACAGGTGACAGAGGACACAGGGGTGGGGGGGGGCGTGTGCTGCCTCTCAGGTAATACAGTCCATCACCACTCACAGTTCTTATCAATCAGGGGGGACTGAATCATCCCTACTGCTGTGCACTGGGAACCTCCTTACTAAATTGGCACTTCCTCTATCTCCAAACAAAATGCAAGAAAATGGAACATGGTAGCAAGACATCATAGAGATCGTGAGATGGAGTCTAAGCCAGAGGTGGAAGCTGGAACACAGTCTGAACATATTAGCCATATAATTCTAGAGCTATCAGTCTCTCATGCTTCAGCTTCCCATGAGGCCAAAGAGAAAAGTGAGTGAATGCTTAGGCTCTGAAGCCAGGCATATCTGGACTTGAACTTGGATCCTATCTCTCCCACATGCTGGCTGTGTGTCTTCTCTGAACCCCAGCTTCCCCATATGTATAAAGAGAATTGTGATAAGGAAGTGGCTCACATGACTATAGAGGCTGGCAAGTCTGAAATTTGTGGGCTGGAGACTCAGAGAACCGAGGTTAAGTCCAAAGGCAGCTGCTGTAGAGCCAGGAAGAGTCCATGTTTCAGATGAAGTCTGAAAGCAGTGTTTGAAAAATTCTCTCTTGCAGGAAAGAGGCCCATCTCCTTGTCCTATTCAGGCCTGATTGGATGAGGCCCACTCACATTATGGAGGGCAATCTGCTGTACTAAAAGTATTAAAAGTCCACCAATTTAAATGTTAATCTCGTCTAAAATGTCCTCCCAGAAACACCCAGCCCAGCCTGCACACCTTACCCCTGGTGTCAATTCCTGCACTTTGTCTAATAAAAAATCCCTTCCAATTATTTTTAGCACGGTAGGGACAGCCAGGGAATTCTGACTCTCTAATGCTGTCTCCCTTACGGGCTCCAGTAAAGCCTTATCTGGGAAAACTCTCTTGGCCTCATGTCAATTTTTAATTTTTATTTCATCGATAACCCAAGAACCTGTTGTCGGCAACAATCTCAAGTATACACATTTGGTGAGCAAAATCCAGGAGAGCACTCATATAACAGGTGGAGGAGGTTCCCTTTAGAGAAATAAATATAGAGATCTAAGATGTAGGTATCTTAAAATGAAAAACTGTAATGAGGGACCCATGGGTGTGGTCAGAACATTCCCTTCATGTCATTGATGTGGTCGTCATTAAGGACTCTAGAGTTCCCATTTTTAAAAAGATAGTGAAAAAAATGTTTTTGAAATTTTCAAATCTTGGTTTTGGAAAATCTATTTATTATTTAAAATAAACCCTAAGTTCACACGGATATATGTGAATCTTGGAAACTTTAAAGGAATCGAAACGTTTCTTTGTACCAGGCTGATTAGGCTGATTAACTAATAGAGATCTAAAAGACTGTCTTCTGCCATCTAAACTGGAGCACTTTGACTAGCTCAGATGTAATCAGGCAGAAATAGTCACCACACCAGGACATGGCAAATACCGGGAGGAAGAAACCGTAGGAAACACAGTCCAGCACAGTCTTCACAAAGCTGGTATCCAAGCATCCTCTAAAGAGGTTTGTCTCCTAAGATCCTAAAATGACTGGTGAGACACAAAGAAATAAAGGTTACACAACAAAATGAAAATAAAAGCTGTCAGGATCAACCTCATTCCAAAGTAAACCTTCAACGTGTTTTGATCTCTGGATTTAAAAAGGTAAAAAGCTTCTAACATTCAATTACAAATGTCAGTTTTTAATGCTTTTCCCATGAGATTAGAAATTTTATTGTCTCCAGTAGAACTCACATTCTTTTTATTACACAAATACAGGGAGAATCTTAACACGAAGACCAAGGAGTTAAGATAACTGTCATGAGAGATTCTTAATAGGAGAGGCATGCCCTAGGGAGCTTAAACAAACACACATTTCAATTCAACTAATATTGTATGGGCAATATTTTAGATTTGTTTTCATCCAGTTTAAAAAATCAGTTTTACAAACACTGAATTTTTCAGCTACAACTTTGCCAAAGGACCAGTTTTAAAGAATAAAAAAAACATAATCAGGGGAAATGTTGCCTTTAACTTAATTTTAACTAAAAAAAAAAAAAAAAAAAAAAGAAGCATTGAGTTGAATAGAGAAAATGAAGATAAAGGGATCACAGAAAAATCTCATGTTAAATTAATCGTACTTATCTTATGGCTTACAAGCATCTTTGATTCATGCAAGGCCCCACACTCGGATACCGTTTTATTCTTTTTTGCAGTTGGTCTCTAATTCCATTCCCCTTCCCTAACTTTGCAGGCCACCACCCTAACGCTTTTAATATGCATAACTGAATCTTTAGTTAGCATTTTAATACGCATAGTGTCATGTGTATGTACATCATGCTCGCATAAGTTCCATTTTGCCATATAGAGACATATAGACTGCGCATTCCATAACATGGTACTTTTTTATCTCTATGAACTCACGGTAATAGACAGCTATCTTGCTTGCTTCCAATGCCTATTAATACTGTAATGAGCATCCTCAGATAATTTGCTTTCAGTTTGAAAGTTTCTTTGGGGTATAGACCCATTAGTAAAACTCCCAAGGCACAGGGCATGCACATACTTGATTTGACCAGCTTCACCGGATTGTTCTTCAGAAGGCTGCTCCAGGCTACACACTCACCAGGCTGTGCATCCACTGGCAGTACATGGAAATTCCTGTTTCTTCTCACGTCCACAGAATAACTCTGTGTGTGTGGGTGGCGGGTGGGCATTCTGATGGGTATAAAGTGATGTTTTGTTGTTTTATTTTGCATTTCTCTGATTACCATGGGTAATGGTTTTGGATTGGAACATCTTCTAATAGAAGTGATGGTAATTAAAGTTTCTTCTTTTATAAATTGCCTGTTCAGATGTCTTGCCAATTTAGCTATGAATTTTCAATCTTTGATTTATAGGAGTTACTTGTATATTATATTATTTTTAGTTTTAGATATAGAAATTATCTTTCCTCAGATTCCTCAAAGACCTAAAGACAGAAATACCATTCAACCCAGCAATCCCATTACTGAGTATATACCCAAAGGAATAGAAATTGTTCTCTTATAAAGACACATGCATGTGTATGTTCATTGCAGCACTATTCACAATAGCAAAGACATGAACTCAACCTAAATCCCCATCAATAACAGACTGGATAAAGAAAATGTGGTACATATACATCCTGGAATACTATGCAGCTATAAAAAAGAATGAAATTATGTCCTCTGCAGGAACATGGAGGCCATTATCCTTAGCAAACTAACACAGGAACAGAAAACCAAATACCACATGTTCTCACTTATAAGTGGGAGCTAAATGATGAGAATACATGGACACATAGAAGGGAACAACACACACTGGGGCCTATCGGAGGGTGAAGGGTAGGAAAAGGGAGAAGATCAGGAAAAATAACAAATGGATACCTGGGTAATGAAATAATCTGTACAACAAACCCTCATGACACACATTTACATGTGTAACAAACCTGCACATTCTGCACATGTATCCCTGACCTTCAATAAATAAATAAATAAATAAGATGTTTTCCTTGTATAGCTTTTGGGCACACAGACCATAAACAAACAAAATCATAATTGATAGGAATAAAGTATTTGCGATTCCCATCAGAGCTTAAGTATAATGTAACTAGAACTCTCCTGCCTTTCGCCACAACTTTCTGTTAAGTACAAATTTAAAACCAAAGAAATTCTCTTTCCTCGATCGGCTGTTTCTTAACTTTGTCTACAGCATTGATCATTGAATACAAATCCTTAATTGTGGTGTAATTAAATCCATAAATTTTTCATAGAACTTCCATTTTATTTTTGGCTCTGTTTCTAAAAAAATCTGTATATATCCTCATATTGTAAAATCTGTTCTTCTGTGGTTGCTCTCATTACCTTTGTAATTTTTCCTTTCACATCTACGGGTAAAGATCCAATTTTAATTTTGTCTATATAGTGAGTCTGTTTTGCCCAATTCTACCAACGAATAATCTGCCCTTTCCTCATTGGTTTGTAGCATCTTATTTATTTGAGACAGTCGCACTCTGTCACCTCGGCTGGAATACAGTGGCGTGATCTTGGCACACTCTAGCCTCTGCCTCCCAGGTTCAAGCAATTCTCATGCCTCAGCCTCCTGAGTCGCTGGGAGTACAGGAACACGTGTGGCACCTTCTTTTACCATATAACAAGTTGCATTTATATGCAAGTCCTTCCATGTTCTATTTTATTGCATTGATATTTTTTACTGTTTCTATAGCAGTACCAAACTTATTTTCATTTCTATTCCTTTATAATATGTCTGAATCTATTGTAGGATAAGTCCTCCTCCTTGTTTTTGTTATTTAAGTTAACTTATTCATACCTGGATATATGCTTTAGAATGATTTTACAAGTTGCTAATATGAAACTGGAGTTTTGATTGGGATTGCATTGAATTTATAGATTATATTGGGAAGAACTGACAGCCTTACAATGTTGTCAACTCAACTATGAACGCAGACTTTCCACTTATTCAAATATTTCCTATTAGTTAATAGGCTTTACTTTTTTATTAGGTATTCTTTGTTTAGAATGAATTATGTGTATTTATAGCTTTTATTACTATTGCAAATGATATCATATGTTATAATTTCTATTTTGTTATTGTTGGTGTTGAGAAATATTAATTTTGTAAGTTTACCTTCTATCAACAAACTTGAAAACCTCTCTTACTTGTCCTGAACGTTTTTCTGCTGATCCAGTTAATTTTTCTATCCAAATGATTACATCAAGTACAAATATTCAAACTTAATCTCCTCTTTCAAGCCTTACAATCCATACACCTCTTCTTTATTTTTCTTGTTTTAGAGCATTATGTAAGTTTAATTTGGACCAATAAGGTCAGAAATACAGAAAAAATTTGAAGAAAAGCAATCACTTTATCATAAAGTTTAAAAATAGGCTTATACGTATTCTGGATTTTAGTTGTAACCAGATATAAGTTCAAAACACCCTGTACTTTGAGATTTATACATTATCAACTGAAACCTCTCAGCCTGTGGGAAATCCAATAGATTCTCTAAGATTTCTATGAATTTTCAGGGGATTACACTCTCATGGCTTTCAGATCCTTTACCCCGTGAACGTCAGTCACATTTCATTTCCTGCCACTTTACTCTTCTTTCTATCAGCACAAACAAGGACATGGAAGTTGGTTCCCATTCCTTGACTTCCTAAGGAAGTCGTGTATGTAAGAGGCTTTACTCAAAGTGTGGAGGAATCAAAGATATTTGCATTAGAGTAAGACAATTAATTTGAAATAAAATATTAACATTCTTGTACTTAAAAGTACTTTAGTACATTTCATGTAAGAATGTGAAATGATACGGCTACTCTGAAAAACAGAGTTTGGCAGTTTTTTTAAATAAAACTAACTGTGCAAATACCATAAAGCCCAGCAGTTTTAATCTTTGGCATTCAGTTTCAGAGAAATGAAACACACAAAAACTTGTACATAATGTTCATAACAGCTGTATTCATAATAGGCCAAACTGGAAATAACCAGGTGTCCTAGATCAAAACATGAAAACGGAGCATAGCAGAAAGGTGAGTGAAATGGTGAAGGCTTAAAGGGTGAATGATTTGAAAAATTGTGGGACATTTATGGCATGGAGTACTACTCAGAAATACAAAGGAACAAACCACTGATGCATGTGACAACTTGGTTGAATCTCCAAGTAATTAGATTGGGTGAAAAAAGGCTAGTCCCCAGTGGTTACACACTGTGTGATTCCATTTATATAAAATGATTGAACTAAGAAAAGTATAGAAATGGAGAATAGATTTACAGTTGCTGGAAGTTAGGGACAGTGAGGTGTGGAGTGTGAGAGAGCTGTCTGTGGTTATAAAAAGAAAGATGAGGAACCCTTATGGTCTTGGAGCTGTTCTGTATCTTGACTGTGATGGTGGATCTATAAGCCCACCTGTGTGATAAAATTGCATAGAACTAAATACATACACACACATATACACACACACATGAGCAATACACACACAAGAACACAAGGAGAGCTAGGGAGTCTGAATAAGATCTGTGGTGTCCATATCCTGACTGTGAAATTGTACTGTGGTTTTGCAAGGTGTTACCACTGAGCAAACTGGTAAAGGGTACATACGATCTCTCTGTATTCTTTCTTTCTTTCTTTCTTAGATACAGGAGGCTTCACTGTGTTGCCCAAGCTGGTCTTGAACTCCTGGCCTCAAGTGATCCCCCTGGCTCGGCTTCCCAAAGTGCTGGGATTATAGGCATAAGCCACTGTGCCCAGCCTCTCCCTGCATTGTTTCTTACAACTGCACGTGAATCTTCGATTATTTCAAAATCAGAATTTAAAAAGAAAGAATACTTGAACAATCTCGACACCAAGAAGTACTCCTTAGCTGTCTTTCTCTACAGACTTCAGCCCAGCATTTCCCTCGTCCTTTCTACTCCCTCACTTTCAAATCCTGGCTGGTACCCAAAGCAGCGTATCAGACACTTTCCTAAGCAGTCACAACCTGTATGTTGGCCTCCACATGCAGTTTCTGTTTTCACTCTTGCATTTAACATAAAGAGATCACTTGTCCCGGAACATTGGTCAGCAACAAATATATCTGAATGAAAAATTGGGGGGAAGTATGGAGGATGATGTGCAGTGTTCATTCCAAGAATCCACACTGGATATCTCTTCCTAATTCTCTTTTCTCATTCTTAAAATGCCCAGGTCTCCTCTCTTTTTGCCTTCCACCCAAAGCTTGGCCTGCTCTCTCTCAGCTCCCGCCTCTCCCTTCCTGGTGAGTAATCCCATCTTTGCCTCTGTCCTCCCACCCCTTCTGCCTGATCTCTTCAACTTTCGTCTGCAGCCCAATTTAACTTTCTTCCAGTTTCCAAAAGATGAAGCTGATGAGGGCACCAGATGTCAAAGAATTTAGGGACTTAAGACATTTATTCCCTTTTAAAGAAGGTTTAGGAGTGCTAAAGCTGTCATGAAGCTCACTTTGTATTGTTCCAGAGGGAAGAATTAAGTAGAAATTAGAGACAGCTAGATTTTGAGTTAGTAGAGGAAATATATTCTAACAAAGATTACTGCCCAGGTGTAGCATTGATGATAAACAAGATCTACCTCTGACATTGCAAGCATTCTGTCACTTAAAATTTTTAGCCAAAGACTAAAAGAATAGTTGAGAGGGTGATAGAAGTATAAATCACTGCAATAGGAAATTGGTATAGATCCAATGAGATGATTCTAAATATAACCTTGAGTCACTGAATGAGAACAAGAAAAGGGGAATAGAATCATCAGCTAACACAGGAGTGTCCAATCTTTTGGCTTCCCTGGGCCACATTGGAAGAAAAAGAATTATCTTGGGCCACACATAAAATACACTAACACTAATGATAGCTGACGAGCTTTTAAAAATTACAAAAGAAAATCTCATAATGTTTTAAGAAAGTTTACAAATTTGTGTTGGACTGCATTCAAAGCTGTCCTGGGTTGCATGCGGCCTACAGGTCACAGGTTAGGCAAGCTTGAGCTAACATTTATCCAGTCCTTCCTGTGTTCTGGGCACTACGTTGCTGTCATTATCAATCTTCTTATTGTTGTTATTAAGTAATTGCATGTTAAGTTAATTTGCCGGTAAACTTGTGCCATGTATAAGTAATGTCTTCTGCCAACTATCGTATCACTTAGACTTCATTTTTCACCTTAAGTGATTACCCAGAATTTGCAATATAGATTTACAAGGAATCCAAGTATATTTTCAAGTAACACTATTTGACTTTAAATGATATGTCACCCTAAATGTGAGTATGTCATAATAATAAAATCATCCTAATTTCTTCTCCTATCTCTTGTATCATTGCTGTCATTCATTTCACTTAAATATAAGGGCATATATGTATTTTTCATAGACAAGAAGACTCAAAATTTTTGAGATGCTTATCTTTTCCAACTTGGTCTACAGATTCAATGCAATTCCAATAAAAATCCCAGCAAGTTGTACATAGAGACAAACCAATTATAAAGTTCCTACAGAGAGGCAAAAGATCCACAATGCCAAATACAATACTGAAGAAGAACAAAGTCAGATGACTGGCATTATCCAACTTCAAAATTTACTATAAAAGTACAGTAATCAAGACATGACATACTGGCAAAAGAAGAGACAAATAAATCAGTGGAACACAATAAAGGGCCCAGAAATAACCCACATTAAGTAGTCACACAGCACATAATGACATTTTGGTCAATAATGGATTGGATAAATGACAGTGGTCCCATAAGATTTTAATGGAGCTGAAAAATTCCTATCACCTAGTGACATCATAGCTGCCGTAGTGTCATAGCATAATGCATTTTCTGTGTTTATGGTGATGCTGATGTAAACAAATCTACTGTGTCACCAGTTGAATAAAAATATAACATACAGTTTTGTACAGTACATTGTACTTGATAATGATCATAAGTGACTACATTACTGGTTTATGTATTTACTATGCTATGTTTTTCATCATTATTTTAGAGTGTATTTCTTCTTCTTAAAAAAAAGAAAAAAGTTAACTGTAAAACAGCCTTAGGCAGATCCTTCAGGAATATTCCAGAAAAAGGCATTGCTATCGTAGGAGATGACGGCTCCATGCATGTTACTGCCCCTGAAGACCTTCACGTGGGGCAAGATCTAGGAGATGGAAGACAGTGATATTGATGATCCTGACCCTGTGTAGGCCTAGGCTCATGTGTGTGTTTGTGTCTTCATTTTTAACAAAAAAGTTATAAAATTAAAAAATAAGAAAGCATATAGAATAAGAATATGAAGAAAAGAATTTGGACGGTTGTACCAAATAAAAACTTTATAAAGTAAAATATTAGAGTAAACTAAGATTAATTTACAATTAAAGAAAGAAAAAAATTTTAATAAATTTAGTGTAGCCCAAGTGTGCGATGTTTATAAAGTCTACAGGAGTGTACGGTAATGTCCTACGCCTTTATGTTAATTCACCACTCATTCACTGACTAACCGAGAGTGACTTCCAGTCTTGCAAGCTCTATTCATGATAGGTGCCCTATGCAGAAATGCCATTTTTAATCTCTTAATGCCATATTTTTACTGTACCTTTTCTCTGTTTAGATACGCAAATACTTACCATTGTGTTACAATTGTCTACAGTATTCAGTAGAGTAACATGGTGTACAGGCTGGTAGCTTAGGAGCAATAGGCTAGATCACATAGCCTAGGTGTGTAGCAGGCTGTACCATCTAGGTTTGTGTGAGATCACTCTAGGATAGTCACACAATGACAAAATCGCCTAATGAAGCAATTACCTAATGATGCATTTTTCAGAATGTGTCCCTCTCATTAAGTGAAGCATGACTGTATAGTCTACTAATTGTTGACAAAGGAACAATGGCAATACAATAGAAAAAAGATTTTCAACAAATAGTGCTGAACAATTGGACATCTACATGCAAAAAGAAGAGAATGTAGACACATACTTTACATGCTTCACAAAAATTAACTCAAAATAAGTCACAGACCTAAATGTAGAGTGCAAAACTATAAAACTCATAGATGATAACGTAGAAGAAAATTTAGATGACCTTGGGTTTGGCCATGACATTTCAGTTACAACACCAAAGGCACAAGTCATGAAATAAAGAGTTGACAAGCTGGATTTCATTAAAATTAAAATTTTCTGCTTTGCAAAAGATACTGTTGGCTGGGCACAGTGGCTCATGCCTGTAATCCCAGCACTTTGGGAGACCAAGGCGGGTGGATCAACTGAGATCAATAATTCGAGATCAGCCTGACCAACATGGTGAAACTCTGTTTGTACTAAAAGTACAAAAATTAGCCAGGTATGGTGGCAGACGCCTGTAATCCCTGCTACTCGGGAGGCTGGGGCAGGAGAATCACTTGAACCTGGGAAGCAGAGGTTGCAGTGAGCCGAGATCATGCCATTGCACTCCAAGCTGGGTGACAGAGCGAGACTCTGTCTCAACAACAACAACAACGAAAAGATACTGCCAAGAGAATGAAAAGACAAGCCACAGACTGGGAGGAAATATTTGTAAAAGACATATCTAATAAAGGACTGTTATCCAAAGTATACAAAGACCTTTTAAAACTCAACAATCTGAAAACAAACAATCAATTAAAAATTAGGTAAAAGACCTGAACAGGTACCTCACCAAAGAAGACATATAGATAAGAAATAAGCATATGACAAGATGTTATACATCATATTCAATTAGAAAGATGAAAATTAAAACAGCAATCAGACACCACCATGCACCCATTAGAATGACCAAAATTTAGAACACTGACAACACTAAATGGTAGCAAGAACGTGGGCAACAGAAATTCTTATTCATTGCTGGTAGCAATGCAAAATGGTACAGATACCTTGGAAGACAGCTTGGCAATTTTTTATAAAACGGAACATACTCTTACTGTAAGATCCAGCAGTTTTGCTCCTTGGTGTTTACTCAGAGAAGTTAAAAACTTACATCCACACAAAACCTGCAGAGAGATGTTTATAGCATCTTTATTTATAATTATCAAAACTTGGAAGCAACTAAGATTTTCTTTAGTAGGCAAATGGATAGGTAAACTGTGGTTATCCAAGACAGCAAATGATAACATGAAATATTATTCAGTACTAAAAATAAATGAGTTAGCAATCTATGAAAAGATGTGGAGAAAACTTAAATGCCTATGGCTAAGTGGAAGAAGCTAATTTGAAAAGGTTACATACTATAGGATTCTATTTACATGACATTCTGGAAAAGGCAGAATTGGAGACAGTAAAAAGATCAGTGGTTGCCAGAGATTAGGGAGAGGGAGCCATTGATAGGATGTATCACAAAGGGTTTTAGGGCAGTAAAGCTATTCTGTATGATGTTATGTGGTGGTTATGTATCATTATAAATTTATCTAAACCCACAGAATGTGCAACACCAAGGGTGAACCCTCTTGTAAACTATGGACTTTGGGTGATAATAACCTGTGAATGTAGCTTTATTGATTGTAACAAATGTACCACTGGTAGGGAATTTTGAACATGGGAGAGGCTGTGTATATGTAGTGGCAGGGATATATGGAAAATCTCTATACCTTCTGCTCAAATATGATATGACCCTAAAAGTGATTGGCACTTCTTAAATGTGAAAGAGAAACACTTATCTTGTTTTGACCATTGTATTTTGGAGTTTTCTGTTACTTGCAGCCAAATCTGACCTAATTTATACAGTCCCTAGCATGGGCTAATTTTCATCAATATTTGCCACTTTGAAATTTATTTTTCCCATAGTAAAAATAAAAGCAATGGACACTTATTCCTAGTTTTTTAAATAGAAATAAGTAAATTACCCTGGACGCTACAATGCTTACATTCTAGTAAATATAGCCAAGGTCATGTCATATAACCATTTTTATAATCTGTTTTAAAGTGTAACATTATTTGATACATTTCCGTGTTTCTACTATTTTCTGAAAAAATACTCTGCAAACTGTTCAGTTAATTGGGTGACCTATCATTTGTTTGATGATGCTAAGCTTGGTTCTACTTTTCCTTTATAGTAGATATCATTGCAATAAAAGTATTTATATTTCAATGGCAGATTTTTAATTTTATTTTATTTGTGATGGAGTCTCGCTCTGTCACCAGGATGGAGTGCAGTGGTGTGATCTTGGCTCACTGCAACCTCCGCCTCCTGGGTTCAAGCGATTCTCATGCCTCAGCCTCCCGAGTAGCTGGCATTACAGGCACACACCACCACACTCCACTAATCTTTGTATTTTTTAGTAGAGACAGGGTTTCACCATGTTGACCAGGATGGTCTCGATCTCCTGACCTCATGATCCGCCCAACTAGGCCTTCCAAAGTGCTGGAATTACAGGCGTGAGCCACCGTGCCCAGCCAGATGTTTTTAATATTAGTGTATATTGCTGTGTCAGTCAGGGTCCAGCTAGGAGACAGAAGCCACACCAGTAATTTGAACAGAAAAAATTAAATATAAAAAATCATCAACAAGCAACAGGTGAATTAACTACTAAAAAGAAATACAAGAGAATGCTAAAGAATACACTAGGGCTGAGGGAGAATAGCCCAAGAAGGAACATGCAGGTGGCCCTTCTCCAAGACTAGGTTTGTTTCAGACATCCTTAAGAGGATGGCTGTAGTTCAGTGGTTCAGATAGTGAGAAAGGCTGAATGGTACCGGGGCACAGCAGGCAGATCAAGGATGATGAGCAGGAAACCACTGGCCAGCAATGAGAAGCAACACTCGCTGGTGGCTGAGCGCCCTCATGTGTCCTGCAGGGGGGCAGTTGAACCAAAAAAAGAAGAAAGGAGAAAGCCCACTGAAACTGGATGAGAAGCCCCTTCCTCTCAGAATGTGCCTCCAGTGCCCCCTACAGGCAAAGCTCAGCATTGTGCCAGCTGGGTAATGAGAAATGTTGACAGGGTTCAACTCTAGTAGCACAGAGTAGGGAAAAGAATGGCAGACTTGGAAGTGCAAGACAATACACAATAAATTGATAACTTGTTTAACTATCATCCATTTATTCTTTTTCTGATAATTGTACCCCAATTTTCCATATCTACTTTTTTTCTTTCTCTCTTTTTTTTGATGGAGTCTCACTCTGTCACCCAGGCTGGAGTACAGTGACTCGATCTTCACTCACTGCAACCTCTGCCTCCCAGGTTCAAGCGATTCTCATGCCTCAGCCTCCAGAGTAGCTGAGATTATAGGTGTGTGCCCCTGACTAATTTTTGTATTTTTAATAGAGGTGGGGTTTCACCCTGTTGGCCAGGCTGGTCTCGAACCCCTGACCTCAGGTGATCCTCCTGCCTCAGCCTCCAAAAATGCTGGGATTACAGGTGTGAGCCACTGCACCTGGCACTATCTACTTTTTTAGTCAATATACTCCAAACCAGAGTATCACATCTCCCTAGCCATGGTGATTAGTGCGAAGATGATATGGGACCCAGGTAGAGATATCTATCTGTCTCTCTATCTATCTGTCCGCTTGTCTGTCTGTCTCCCTGTCTTTGTATCTAAGCTTATTCTGAATCCATAGACTGAGTCATTTGCTGGTTGAAGAAGGAAGAATGTTAGTCTTTTGCTGCTGGGCGCAGCACACAGAGCAATGCAGCAGAAAGTATGAAACGAGAGGGTCCTGATGAGTTTGCTTAGGCCTTAAAGTCAGTCATCCACAGATTTTTCAGTCACATGAGCCAATATATTTCCACTTTTCTTTAGCTCAGTTGAATTAGGTTATTATGCTTTCTGTTACTGGCAATGGAAATAACCCTGACTAATACAGTTCCTCAAGGGTCCACCCATATTAGTCATTTTCAAAACTCTTAATTTATGTGGTCACAACTTTTCCCAGTGATGTTTGGACACGGCCTCTCAAATACATCACTGTCAACATAGGGTATAGCTACCCATGTCTCATTACTAATTTCATAATACATTAAATCATTCATTTAAAAAATATTGATTGAGTGACTGATATATGCCACATGCTCTGCCAGGCACTGGGAAATTGATGTGTAAACAATAGAGATATTTTCCTTACTTTTCTGGGGCTTATATCTTGTGGGAATTATGGAAAAGCAACCAGCCAATAACAATACACGATGAATGTCATGCTGGGAGAGTCGTAGGTGTTCTTGGCAGCATACAAGTGGGACATCCACCCAGACTAAGGAGTGAGGGTGAGAGAGAGGTTGAACAAAAACTTCTCAGAGAAGATAATGTCTAAACTGAGACTATGAAGGTGCATTTTACTCCTTTAATAAACACTGATGTAATCAGCACTACTTTAAGCACATTACAAGTATAAACTCACTCAAATCCTCATAACAATCTGTGAAAGTAAAGAAATCTTTGGGCTCCCAATTCACCAAGTTAAAGGGAAAAGTCAAACTGGGAATTGTTTAGGGCCAACCTGCCTCCCAGTCTATTGAAAGTCACCCTCTGCTCACTGAGATAAATGTGTATCTGATTGCCTCCTTTGGAAAGGCTAATCAGAAACTCAAACCAACCATTTGTCTTTTATCTACCTATGACCTGGAAGCGCCGCCCCCCCCCATTTCAAGTCTTCCTGCCTTTTCTTAGCGCTGTCCCACCTTTCCAGACTGAACCAATATTCATCTTGGATATGTCAATTGATGTCTCATGTCTCTCTAGAATGTATAAAACCAAACTGTGCTCTGGCTACCTCGGGCATACGTTGTTAGGACCACCTGAGGCTATATCATGGACATGTGTCTTCAACTTTGGCAAAATAAACTTTCTAAATTTTTAAATTAACTGAGACCTGTCTCAGATTTTTGTGGTTCACAAATCCTATGAGGTAGACACTATTATGTTCATTTTACAGATGAGGAAACTGAGGCACGGAAAAATTAAGTGACTTACCCTAAATTACACAGCCAGTAAGTGGCCAAGTCATGGTTCAAGCCAAGGAAGGGTGAACTCCAGAGCTCATGCTTTTCATCAATTCCCCATGTTGCCCTTCAGAGAAGGATGAGAAGTATTTAATAAGGGAAAAAAAGAAGGAATAGTATGCATGTCATCCTGGTAAGAAAAGAGAGAATGACATGGCCAAGAAGTCAAAAGAAGGGCAACAAAACTGGACCTAGAGGTGGTGGGTGGCACAGGAAGGTAGTAAGAGGAGAAGGCAAATGATGCATAGCTTTGTAAGTAAGGTTAAGGAATTGTGGACGTTATCCTAAGAGTAAGGTGTCCTCCAAATGCTTTATAAAAGGGGAGCAGCATGATCAGATATATGTTTAAGATAACTCTGGCTAGTGTGAAAGGAAATGGGTATGTTCTATTAGGAAGTAATTCTGATAATCCAGGTACCTTAGACTGCCCAGGCTGCCATAGCAAAATACTATGGACTGGATGGCTTAATTTATTTTCTCATCGTTTTGGGGGCTGGGAAGTCCAAGACCTTTAAAGGTACCAGTAGATTCAGGCACTGATAAGGGCTCTTTGCCTGACTTACAGGTGGCTACCTTCTTCCTGTGTCTTCATATGGCAGAGAGAGAGAGAAAAAGGGAGAGAGAGAGAGAGAGAGCACCCTGGTGTCTCTTCTTAAAAGGGGACTAATCCCATCATAAAGGCCCCAACCTCATGACCTCATCTAACTCTAATGACCTCCAAAAGGCCCCATCTCCAAATACCATCACATTGGAGGTGAAAGCCTCAATATCTGAATTTGTGAAAGACACAAACATCTAGCCCTTAACACCAGGTAAGAGATACCAATGGAGTCAATGAGAAGTGTCAGGCCACTGAGGATGAGGTGACAGATTATGGATGCCCAGATTTGAGACATATTTAGGAAGTAAACTTGACAGAACATTGAAATGGTTTGATGTATTCCTAAGGAAGAAAGAGAATAAGGATACCTAGATTGGCTTGGCACCATTCACTAAGGTAAGGAGTAAAGAAAGATGAACATGTTAATGACTTCTGTCTTTGATCCACTGGACGTTGAGAGTACCTAGAGGAAATTCTAGTACAAAGATGAGCACATGACTCTGAGGTTGAGGGTGTCTTGCATGGGAATAAAGATATGAGGCTCATAAGCAGATAGTAACTTTAGCAGTGAAGGAACAGGATGCCATTTGTAAAATTATTACTGAATAAAAAGAGAAAAAGGCTAAAGGCAATCATAAAAAATGCTTGCAAAATGGTCAAAAGGGAGCTCATTAAAGAGACTGAACAAGCAGGGATAGAGGTGGGAAGAAAGGGTATCAGTGAAGAAGGCGAGGGGCAACAGTGTCAAATCCCACTGATAAACATACATTTAGGATTGAGCCTTGGAAAGTAATTTAGCCACAAGAAGTTCATTGTTGATGTCAGCAAGGACAATTTCACTAAAGTGAGGTGAGTGGGATCCACATTACATTCATGCGAAGAGTGAACAGGAGTAAAAAAGTGGAAATAAGTTAACATTTTTCTTTTAAGAAATTTCCCATGAAACAAAGGAAGAGGTAGCTGGGAAGACTTGAGTTTGAAGGGGACATATTTAAAAGTTAACAGGAAGAAGCCAGTTAATAGGGAAAGGTTGGATTTATAAGAGAAAAAGAAGACAATCAATTGATAAGATCCCTGAGAAGACAGAGCTAGATGGGGTCCAGAGCAGAGATAGAAGGATTAACCTGGAACAGGAGGTGGGACATTCCCTTTGTAATAAGAGGAGGAAAAGGGAATGATGGGGGAAGGAAGATGTATGCAGTTTGGAGGATAAGAGATTGAAGATATCCGAGGACTCCTATTTTCTTTGTGAAAATGGAGGCAAGCCCATCTACTACGTGATGGTAGAGGGGGTGTGAGGAGTGTAGGGGAGTTTTAGGAGTGCAGAGAAGGCCTGAAATAGTCCCTGAGGAAAATAAGCAAGAACTGATTAGAGAAAAAACGGAAGGGCTGCAATGAGGACCCAATTGCTGTCAGGCCCACAGTTGTTGAGAAGCACAGGGAGCCTTAAGTGGAGGAATTTCCTCTAGCAGCCCTCACCAGCCTCCGTGCAAATGCAAAAAGAGGCAAAGCATGTTAGTGCCGTCTTTAGATTTCCTACTTTTTGGTCAATGTGATCATTTGTACTTTTCTAAACACTCCATCATCCATTTCAGTGAGATTTTAGAACTTAATTAGCATTAACTCTTTGTAGTTACTCTTTATGAATTTATAATTCTGTCTTTTGCAATAGTTTTTTTTTTTTTTTTTTTCTAATTTTCTTTGACAACATTTCTGAAAACCTGGGTTATCCTGTGCATCGTTTCCCTATGGCTTTTGTAACAAATCACCCCAAACGTCATGGCTTAAAACAACACAAACGGATACTCTCACAGTTACCTAGGTCAGAAACCCGGAAGCAGTTTCTTGGGTGTCAGCAGGGCCACACTCACTCCAGGGACAGTAGGGAAGAATCTTGTTTCCTTGCCTTTTCTAGCTTCTTAGAGTCCCATCCTCTGCATTCCTCAGTGCATGACCCCTTCCTCATTCTCCAAAGTCAGCAGCGTAGCATGTTGCAGGAGTGGTCCTGTTGCCTTCTTCTGTCTAATCAAATCTCCCTCTGCCTTCCTTTTGTGATTGTATTTAGGGCTCGCCTCGAAATTCCAGTGCAATTTCCCTAACTCAAGACTTAATTGGATTACATACGCAAAGTCTCTTTTATGATGTAAGAATCACAGGTTCCAGAAATTAGGGCCTGGGTGCCTTTGGGGGTCATTATTCAGTCTTCCATATCCCATGGTCTGTGTAGAATCTGCCAGTCCTCCCCAGCACTAGAAGATATCTGGAAATACTAAGGCCAATAGGAAACAGCTACTGATGGCAACCGGTCACCCTCTGAAGTCCTCCTGTGGGGACAAGGGACAGGTCATCAGGCTAGCATGCAGATTCCAAGAAGGGAGATGACTAGAAAGCTTGAATCCTATGAACTCATTTTGAGCTGTGTTAAAGCTAACTCAACATGGCCTGAGAATGACTCCATACTTCTACATTTGAGACCTTGTATATGAACTGCAATCTAGCTGAATAGGTAGGCAAGGCTGAAAACCTAACTTAGGAGTACGCGTCTGTAACAATAGATGAGTCTTGGCCAATCCCAGCCGCCGTACTTCAACCATTCATACACCGCGGACCGTTCAAACTGTGTTCAAACAAGGCAAAGGCAGAGCTGTAACCAATCCAGCTGGACTGTACCTCCCTTCCGATTTCTGTGCGTCATTTCCCTTTGTTTGTCTATAGATCTTCTTCCACCACGTGGCGTGCTGGAGTCTCTGAATCTACTGTGATTCTACGGACTGCCGGATTTGCGAATGGGTGATGGCTCAATTAAACTCCTTTAAATTTAATTCGGCTGAAATTTTTCTTTTTATCAGCTGCCTAATGGAAATTAAGATACATCTTTTGCGGGTGGAAGAGTGAGCTTGAGAGATGAAGAGACTGAGACATGAGAGGAAAATAGTCACCCACATCCAGTAAGGAAAACGACACCCCAAACTTTTCCTCTCAGTGCCTCTAAACAGTCATGGTTTACCTGCACCTTAGCTAGTTATTATCTCACATGAGCCTAAGGGATTTGCTAACTTTAACAACAACAACAAAAAAAACATTATTACACTTCTAACATTTCATCCTCTTGAAACCGCCTTTGCCAAATTATAACTGAGGAAATTACGACGCTGAAAGAAATCAGACCTAACAGACTCCATCTTGCTTCTAACCCTTAAGAGGTCCTTGTTCATTCCTGGGTGGAGGCCAAACTAACTTTGGGAAGGAATTCAGTTTACGGTTTGACTCTGAAACAAAATTGATAACAGACCTTTCCGGAAAACACCCCCTTCTTGTCTGGTGTCAAGTCTGCCTTTGCAGGACTAACAAATTAGCTTAGAAATTACAGTTTAGGGGTCACGCAGCCTCTGGCTCCAAGAGCCTGAACCTTCCCAAATTGGTCCTTGGAGTAACATCACTATCGTAAAACCTATCATCAGTGCTTGAGATATTTTGCACACCCTGCACTGGATGGATCAGCTGACACCACCCAGACCAGTAATGTGGCGCAACCAGTTCTGCCATTGCACCCAGGAACAGAACCAAGAAAAACTCGCTTCCACCCCTTATGATTTCATCTCCAACCTGACCAATCAGCACTACCCACTTCCCAAGCCCCTGCCTGCCAAATTATCTTTAAAAACTCTGATCCCCGAATGGTCGGGCAGACTGAGTAACAATAAAACTCCAGGCTCCCGCACAGCCAGCTCTGTCTTGATTACTGTTTCATTGCAATTCCCCTGTCTTGATAAATCAGCTCTGTCTCGGCAGCAGGCAAGGTGAACCCATTGGACGGTTATGCCCTTTCCACTTTCTCTCGTGAAACTAGTAATTTTCTGGGACAAAGAAGGTACTTGACTGGCATTACTACACAGTGGCTCTGAACCGATTTCAGCTTCTCTTCCATGTCACAGTGCCCTTAAAGTCATGCAGTTCAGCTCTGTGTAATCCTTTACTGAGGGCACAGGACAGCACAGCAGAAACCCAGAGCATTACAGGAAACTCATCCTGGGCACAAGAAGGGCTGGAAATGAAAATCATTTTGATTGAGGAACTCTGACATCATTCTTATAAAAGTATCTGCTTTCTGTTCATTGGTTTACAGAGCAGAGAGGACTGGAGAATTGCCAGAACCACTGCTTCTTTCTGTTGTTCTTACTCCTAGACAACACGAATTAGGAGACCCCAACATCTTTGGTTTGTATCCAGAAATTTAGACAGAACCATCCAGGGACAGTAATGTTTATATCTCAATCAACAGCTTTCCAAAAATTATTAATGGCATAAGCTTACGTATTATATAAACATAGATGTGGGCCATGCGAGGTGGCTCACACCTGTAATCCCAGCACTTTGGGAGGCAGAGGTGGGCAAATCACCTGAGGTCAGGAGTTCGAGATCAGCCTGGCCAACATGGTGAAACCCTGTCTTTACCACAAATACAAAAATTAGCTAGGTGTGTTGGCGGGCACCTGTAATCCCAGCTATTTGGGAGGCTGAGGCACAAGAATCGCTTGAACCTGGGAGGTGAAGATTGTAATGAGCTGAGATCATGCCACTGCCCTCCAGCTTGGGTGACAGAGTGAGACTCTGTCTCAAAATAAAATAAAAATAAATAAAAATAAAAATATACTAAACACAGATGCATAAGGAGGTGGCTATTGACATAGAGGCAGGAGACCTATGTTCTAATCCAATTCCAGCCCTGGCCCTAGCACTATACTGTGCCATTTTGATAAAAATATTTTCTCCATCAGGACTTTACCTTTCTGGGTTGTAAAATAGATTAGTTGCACTAAATGATTTCAATGGTTTATCTCTCATAGCCCACTACTGCATGATTTTGCCTATGTTTCAAAAGGCATTAGATTCAGGACAGTTTAAAGGTCTGTAAAACATTTAGCTGGAATTTTCATAGAAAAGGTAGCTATCACTCAGATACCTCCACACAGTGATTTGATTCTTGCTTTGTGTTTGTTTGCATTAGTGAATTTGAGCAAAACAGGCATTTCTGAAACCAAAATCTAAGCATATTCTTCTTTTACAAGCCGTTTTATATTGAAAGTTTGTAAATCTTCCCAAGGTTTGTTTGCTACCGAGGGCAATTTTTTGAAATGCTTTTGAAAATGCTTAAATCCTTAAAAAATAAGGCATCATGTCCTATTAAAGCAAGGCAATATTGTTTCTATAAAATACATTTCATCTCTTTAGAATTGTAAAAGTTATCTTGAAGACACTAGCAAAAGAATATATATCATATATTTAGCTTGAAAAATATCTTACAGGATTTTACACCAACGGCTATTTAAACATTTGAATTATGACAAGTTTTTCAAGTTTATCAAGGATGAGGAGATGGCTAGAATCAGAGGTTGGAAACTGCAGGTCAGATCCACCTGAGGATATTTCAGTTTGGCCCACACAGAATCTTAAGAATTCAAAAATTTCACACACACACAAAATTGCATTTGGACTGCTCTTGAAAAATGGGAGAACCAGACCACCCTGGGGACGTTTTTCTCCACTTATGCCAATCAGCAGCCTGGGTAGTGGGTGTTCTTGTTATGAGAAGCAGAGAGACCAACGCCACATTCTTCAGTCCCAGCACTCCCAACTGTACCACCCAGTTTATTTCTTTTATTTACATAACTTTCTACCCCTGGAGATATGCAGGTTCTCTCTCCATGCTTTGAACATACAAACAAGAAATAAACACTCCATTTTTATGAACGTGATCCATAGACGAGAACACAGGATTTTCTCCCCTTTCATCACTTGCGGCTAGCTCTTTTAAGCTGAGACATACTAAACGGCCAGGGACAAATTATAGCAAGACCTCCCAGGGGGCGTAAGGAGGAAGGGAAATGGCAGAACAGCCTCAGTACAGCCAAGTGTCAAGGACTGGCTGCATTCAGGGGAGGTAGCTTAACTAGCACTCCAACGTGAGCATCTCTGAACCATGCATTGCGGAGTTGCTTATGGAGACTGCGGTGGGAGTTTGAAGAGCGCTGGGAAGGCCTGAAAGAGTCCCTGAGGAAAATAAGCAAGAACTGATCAGAGAAACAATGGAAAAGCTGCACTGAGGACCCAGTTGTGGTCAGGCCTATGATGGTTGAGAGGCATAAGAGACTTAAGTTGAGGAACCTTCTCCAGCAGCCCTCACCAGCCTCAGTGCAAGTGGAAAGAAAACAGGCAAAGCAAGTTAGTGCTGCCTGGAGGGACAGCACTTGCAGAAATGATTCCCTTATATTTTATTTTATTTATTTTATTTTATATTTTATTTTATTTTTGAGACAGAGTCTCATTCTGTCACCCAGGCTGGAGTGCAGTGGTGTGATCTCAGCTGACTGCAACCTCTGCCTCCTGGATTCAAGCAATTCTTCTGCCTCAGCCTCCCAAGTAGTTGGGACTACTGGCCCACACCACCACACCTGGCTAATTTTTTTATTTTTCGTAGATACGGGGTTTCGCCATGTTGGCCAGGGTGGTCTCAGACTCCTGACCTCAGGTGATCTGCCTACCTAAGCCTCCCAAAGTGCTGGGATTACAAACGTGAGCCACCGCGCCTGTCCTCATTTCTTTAGTTGTCTCCAACTGGGTGGGCCATATTCATGAGGAAGTATTGATACCAGTTTCTTCTTCTGGAAAATTAAGAGGACATGTGCTACAGGGGCTACAAAATGGATCTGTGAGTGGCTACATTTCCTCAGTAGAAGCTAAAAAAATTTTGGAAAGGTAGACTCTCATATATTTGAAAATACATGGCTTACAATGAAACAATTCCAGAATGCAAATGCTAGGGCAAGGGTAAACTACATTTCCATATTTTCTTAATAGCTTTAGCACAATTGGGCATAGATATTTTACTTAATTTTTTGAATAGGTAATACAGTTATGTGATTCAAACACCAAAACAAACCAAATCCCCCAATCCCTTTTCTCCCACTGTACACACTTAGTTCTTGTTGGTTTTTTGTTTGTTTCAGAGAAACTTTATGCATATAGGAGCAAACAGAGATACATATTTTTTCTTTCCCCTCCTTTTAAAAATGATTGATTCCATAATCTGTACTTTGCTGTACCTTGCTTCTTTTCCCCTAGCCATATGCTTTGGAAATTGTTCCCCGTTAACACACAAAGAACCTACTTACTCCTTTTTACACTTATAAAGTAGCCATTGTATAAATGTATCATCATTTATTTACTTATTCCCTTTTGATGGACATGTGGATTGTTTCCACTCAATCTTCCGCTACTACAAATAACGTGGCAATAAAAAACATTAATAAGCCTGGCACGGTGGCTCATGCCTATAATCCCAGCACTATGGGAGGCCGAGGCGGGCAGACTACCTGAGGTTGGGAATTCGAGACCAGCCTGAGCAACATGGAGAAACTCTGTCTCTGCTAAAAATACAAAACATTAGCCGGGCGTGGTGGCACATGCCTGTAATCCTAGCTATTCTGGAGGCTGAGGCAAGAGAATCGCTTGAACCCAGGAGGCAGAGGTTGCGGTGAGCCAAAATTGCACCAATGCACTCCAGCCTGGGCAACGAGCAGAAATCTGTTTCAAAAGTAAATATATAAAACATCAATATATGCCATTATATTATATATAAATATACACGTATGTGTGTATGTATATAATTGTGTATATAAATACACAGACATATCCACACACACTGGCATTACTACAGAATAAAATTCTAGAATGAAACTGTCAGGGAACAAGATACATGTATTTGCTGTGCTACATATACACCATGGAATACTACACAGTCATAAAAAACAACAAGATCATGTCCTTTGCAGCAATATGGATGGAGCTGGAGGCCATTATCCTAAGCAAACTAATGCAGGAACAGAAAACCAAATACTACACATTCTCACTTACAAGTGGGAGCTAAAAACTGAGTACACATGGACACAAAGCAGAGTACAACAGACACCAGGGCCTACTTGAGGATGGAACGCGGGAGGAGGGTGAAGATCGGAAAACTACTAGGCTTATTACTTGGGCAATGAATTATTCTTTGCACCAAACCCCAGTGACATGCAATTTACCTATATAACAAACCCGCACACACGTACCCCTGAACCTAAAAGAAAAGTTGAAAAAAGACATATATATTTGTGATTTTCATAGCACTGCCAAATGGCCCTTCTTAAGGCTGACAACTTATCCTCCCACCACTAGTGTTTGAGAGTGTCCGTTTCCCCACAGCCTCACCCAAACACATTAACAAACTTTTGAAACTATCATGCTCCAGCAGTCTGTTCCGACTAGTATTCATGCACTGTCAATTTGTGGTTTCAGTGATCAAAAGTCAAGAGGTTTTTTTTGTTTTTGTTTTTGTTTTGAGACAGCATTTTTGCTCTTGTTGCCTAGGCTGGAGTATAGTGGCATGATCTTGGTTCACTGCAACCTCTGCCTCCCAGGTTCAAGTGATTCTCCTGCCTCAGCCTCCCGAGTAGCTGGGACTACAGGCACGTGCCACCATGCCTGTCTAATCTTTTTGTATTTTTAGTAGAGATGGGGTTTCACCATGTTGGCCAGGCTGGTCTTGAACTCGTGACTTCAGGTGATCAGCCCACCTCAGCCTCCCAAAGTGCTGAGATTACAGGCGTGAACCACTGGTTCTGCCCAGGAGTCAAGCGTTTACTGTTTGTGTATTTGGTAGGACTAGTCCCTACTCATTGCTCTTCATCTACAGAACTTTTAGAGAGTCTCAATTTTTTCTTTCTTCTGTAGAAAGAAGTCACCTTGACTGACTCTTCTGGTTGGAAGGGTTCTTCACTTCATGCTAGTTGTGTTGAAATACAAACTCGGGTTGGCTCCTGAGGAACAAGGAGGCAGAGGAGAGCCACATCGACTAACCTGTGTCCTTGATCTTATAATGTTCTTCCACTGCTCGTTTATGAATTTTATATAAACTGAAGTAAAAGCAACCTGACACCAACTTCCAATCCCCGCTCAATGCTCTAAGGCGAAATTCCCAGGAGCCCACAAACCTTCCACAACCCAAAAGGTTAGGTTAGGTCTCTGTTCTAAGCTCCAATAACATGCTTGAATTCAGCACTACTACCTGTAGTTACTTCCAACGTCTGCCATCCTCACTAGACCGTAAGCTTCTAGGTCTGTCCTGGTTACAACTGCATTCCCACAGGGCTTCCCACACTATAGGTGCTCAATAAATATTTGTTGACTGATGCCCTGCACCAAATCATAAAGCTACCAAATAGGAGAAATAGGGACTAGAACCCCAAAATTTCCACTCTGCATCAGCACTCTCCTCACTAAACCGCATTGCAACCCTACACCTCAAAAATCACCTCACACGTAATTAGGAGAGGTATGGGAAGTGGTTGCTCTGGAGATTCCTCCGAGCTCAAATTTGTTAACATTCAAAAAGCAGTATCTTATTAGATTTTCAATGAAAGAAAGTAAAGAAAGGATGGCAGAATCCATGCACCCTATATAGAATGTCTTTTTTTTAAACTAGTGATTCTTTGCAAGAAATCTAGGAATTCATCCAAAAGGCTTCAATGATGGGCTACCCAAAATTGGAGAATTAAGAAAACTCAAAAAGCTCTGAAATGAAATGACACTACTGTGATGCTGTCCCCTTAAAAAAAAAAAAGAAGAAGAAGAAGAACTGTTTCAGCTACATTGATTTAAAGCAGTTGAATGCAGGTCTAATTACTAATTGATAAACTATGATTTTATAAGTTGTTTCCATACTGAATGAATCCTCAGGAATATAATGGTTTATATTATTGTCACATCACTAGAAAAGAATGATTGCATTGAAAGGGAAAGGGGAAGAAGTCTTCTGAGAAAAATGAAGCATCCTAATTAAATTCAGAGGCCAAGCGTGGTGGTTCACACCTGTAATCCCAGCACCTTGGGAGGCCAAGGCAGGTGGATCACGAGGTCAGCAGTTCGAGACCAGCCTGGCCATCATGGCAAAACCCTGTCTCTACTGAAAACATAAAAATTAGCCAGGCGTGTTGGCGCATGCCTGTAATCCTAGCTACTCAGGAGACTGAGGCAGGAGAATCACTTGAACCCAGGAGGTGGAGGTTGCAGTGAGCTGAGATCATGCCACTGTACTCCAGCCTGGGTGACAGAGTAAGACTCCATCTCAGAAAAACAAAAAAAAAACAAAAAAAAAACACTGCCTGGCTGGGGTGGCTCACATCTGTAATCCCAGCACTTTGGGAGGCAGGCGGATGACCTGAGGTCAGGAGTTCGAGACCAGCCTGGTCAATACAGTGAAACCCTTCCTCTACTAAAAATGCAAAAAAAAAAAAGGTAGCCAGGGGTGGTAGCGTAGACCTGTAATCACAGCTACTCGGGAGGCTAAGGCAAGAGAATCACTTGAACCCAAGAGGCAGAGTTTGTAGTGGGCCAAGATCATGCCACTGTACTCCAGTCTGGGAGACAGAGCGTGACTCTATCTCAAAGAAAAAACAAACAAACAAAAAACACAGTGAAACTGTGTTGGCACTGAGAGACCTAGAAAGATTAATATTAATAAGTGATATTCTCTGCCCTCAGATCTTGCAGCCTGTAGGGAAGAAGGGTGTGCCCGTGACTAACTATTATAAATAGTAAAACATGGTAAGTTCTATGATTGCACTATTGGAGCATGCAAGGGAGAAATGAAATCTGAATGGGAGTCCCAGGAGACCCTGAGGAGAAAGAGGTGGCACCGGCTGGGCGCAGTGACTCATGCCTGTAATCCCAGCACTTTGGGAGGCCCAGGCAGGCAGATCACGAGGTCAGGAGATTGAGGGCATCCTGGTTAACATAGTGAAACCCCATCTCTACTAAAAATACAAAAAATTAGCCACGCGTGGTGGCACATGCCTGCAGTCCCAGCTACTCGGGAGGCCGAGGCAGGAGAATCACTTGAACCTGGGAGGCGGAGGTTGCAGTGAGCGGAGATTGTGCCACTGCACTCCAGCCTGGGCGACAGAGTGAGACTCTGGGAAAAAAAAAAAAAAAAGAGGTGGCATCTAGGCTGGTGTTTTATAGTAAATAATTTGTCTGGTCTTTGTCTCAGGTTCCTGGAATGGAATTTCTAAAACCCCCTGGAGAGGCTGAGGTAGGAGAATCACTTGAGGCCAGGAGTTCAAGACTAGCCAGGGCAACATAGCAAGATTTTGTGTCTGCAAAAGAAATTTTAAAATTAGCCAGGTGTGGTGGTGCATGCCTGTAGTCCTAGCTACTCAGGAGGCTGAGACAAGAGGACTACTTGAGCCCAGGACTTTAAGGCTGCAATAAGCTATAATCATGCCACTGCACTTCAGCCTGAGCAACAGAGTGAGACCTTGTCTCTCTTCAAAAATAAAAATTCAAAAAAGAATTAAAAAGTAAATAAATAAAACCCTTGGCATACCGTGAGTGATAGGAGTGTCTTTGTTATCCACAAACCCAATGAAACGTGCCTGTATTTATGCTAACAAGATGATTCAAGAGGGAGGTAGTCATCAGAACGACCAACTATGTGATTAGCGGGTTGGGGCTTCGAACCACATGACATCAACCCGACCTCCCAACCTCCAGGGTATGGGGGCTGGAGATTGGCCAATGAATCTCCATTGGCCATCACTTGGCCAATGAATCAGTTGATTATAATATTAATTTTATTAATATAATATTAATATTATTTAATATGTTTACATAAGGAAATGAAAGCCTAAAGAAACAGTTAAACTTTAGTGTTTTTTTAATAGTAGGTTTGATGAAGAGTGGACAGTTGTGGAGACATATAATAGAACAAAAAGGGTATGATCTAATGGTAATAAACTGGATACCGTGTTTTGTTCTTGTTGTTTGTTTGTTTGTTTTGTTTTGTGATGGAGTCTTGCTCTGTCACCCAGGCCAGAGTGCAGTGGCTCAGTCTTGGCTCACTGCAACCCAGGGTTCAAGCAATTCTCCTGCCTCAGTCTCTTGAGTGGCTGGAATTGCGGGTGTGCACCACCACACTCAACTAATTTTTGTAGTTTTAGTATAGATGACTGGGTTTTGCCACGTTTGCCAGACTGTTCTCCAACTCCTGATCTCAGGTGATCTGCCCACCTTGGCCTCTTAAAGTGCTGGGATTACAGGTGTGAGCCCCCACACCCGGCCTAATGGTAGTACACTGGAGGAAACTGAACAAGGCCTGTTTGTTCAGAATCTTCTCTGTGACCCTTGGTCTTCAGAAATAAGACTGTTCCTTTCTTTTCTTACAGAAAGCAGATCAAGGCAGATTAGGTGACTGAGAGGAAAAAATTACAAAGGAGCACAAAAACTTTTGGATGTGATGAAAATGTTCGAAATGTTCTTTATTATGAATGTGTTTTTCAAACTGTGCACTTTAAATAAGTAGTTTATCTGTTGCAAATTATATTTCAATAAACCTGTAAAAATGTAAAATATTTTATTAATTTTTTAATTACAGAAGACATTCTTTGGGGGCAAAAGAACATTATAATACTGTCATAAATACTGTAGAAACTTAAAGTGTTTCTTTTCAGAGTATTTAAAATATTTTTATTGTGAAATAATTTTAAATTTATGGAGAAGTTGCAAAGAAAGTGTAACATTTCCATATACCATCTTCTTCAAGTTGTTTACATTTTCACCAGATTTTCTTAATCATTCTTTTTCTCTTCCCTCTTTATTATTTTTTATGAAAATTTTCAGTATAGAGTACATGTATCATGAATCATTACCCCACAGGGCTATGCCAGTACCATGCTGTTTTTGTTGCTATAGCCCTGTAGTATAGTTTGAAGTCAGGTAGGGTGATGCCTCCAGCTTTGCTCTTTTTGGTTAGGATTGCCTTAGCTATGTGGGCTCTTTTTTTGGTTTTATGTGAATTTTAAAATAGTTTTTTCTAATTCTGTGAAGAATGTCATTAGTAGTTTGATAGGAATAGCATTGAATCTATATGTTGTTTTGGGGGAGTGTGGCAATTTTATTTTAAGAATATTGACCCTTCCTATTCATGAGCATGGAACGTCTTTCCATTTGTTTGTGTTATCTCTGATGTCTTTGAGTGGTGTTTTGTAGTTCTCCTTGTCCAGGTCTTTCACCTCCCTAGTTAGCTGTATTCCTAGGTATTTTATTCTTTTTGTGGTGATTGTGAATGGGATTGCATTCCTCTTTTGGCTCTCAGCTTGACTGTTGTTGGTGTATAGAAATCCTAGTGATTTTTGTATGTTGATTTTATATCCTGAGAGGTTGCTGAAGTTTTTTATCTGCTTAAAGAGCTTTTGGGCTGAGACTGTGGGGTTTTCTAGATATAGAATCATGTTGTCTACAAATAGGGATAATTTGACTTCCTCTCTTCCTATTTGGATGCCCTTTATCTCTTTCCCTTGCCTGATCGCTCTGGCTAGAACTTCCAATACTATGTTGAATAGGATTGGTGAGAGTGGGCATCCTTGTCATGTTCTGGTTCTCAGGGGGAATGCTTCCAGATTTTGTCATTCAGTATGATATTGGCTGTGGGTTTGTCATAGATTGGCTCTTATTATTTTGAGGTGTGTTCCTTCAATATCTAGTTTATTGAGAGTTATTAACCAGAAGAAGTGTTGAATTTTATTGAAAGCCATTTCTGCATCTATTTAGATGATCATGTGATTTCTGTCTTTAGTTCTGTTTATGTAATTAATCACATTTACTGATTTGTGTATGTTGAGCCAACCTTTCATTCCAGGGATAAAGCCTACTTGAACTGGTGGATTAGCTTTTTGATGTGCTCCTGGATCTAGTTTGCCCATATTTTGTTGAGGATTTTTGTATCAATGTTTATCAAGAATATTGGCTTGAAATTTTTGTCTTTGTTGTTGTGTCTCTGCCACGTTTTGGTATCAGAATGATGCTGGCTTCACAGAATGAGTTAGAGAGGAGTCTCTCTCCCTCAATTTTTTTGAGTAGTTTCAGTAGGAATGGTACCAGCTCTTCTTTGTACATCTAATAGAATTCAGCAGGTAATCTGTCTGGTCCAGGGCTTTTTTTTTGGGGGGGGAGGGGAGCGGTTAGGCTATTTATTATTGATTCAATTTCAGAGCTCATTTTTGGTCTGTTCAAGGATTCAATTTCTTTCTGCTTCAGTCTTGAGAGGGTGTATATATCCAGAAATGTATCAATTTCTTCTGGATTTTCTGGTTTGTGTGTATAGAGGCGTTCATGATATTCTCTGATAGTTATTTGTATTTTTGTGGAGTCAGTGGTAATATCCCTTTTGTCATTTCTAATTGTGTTTATTTGTATCTTTTCTTCTTTATTAGTCTAGCTAGCAGTCTATCTATTTTATTAATTTTTTCAAGAAACCAACTTCTGGACTCATTGATCTTTTGAATTTTTTGTGTGTGTCTCAATCTCCTTTAATGCAGCTCTGATTCTGATTATTTCTTGTCTTCTGCTAGCTTTGTGGTTGGTTTGTTCTTGGCTCTCTAGTTCTTTTAGTTGTGACTGAAGTTTATCATAACCCCAAAGATGACCTAATGGTCAGTTTGGTTTATATTCCTTCATTCAGATTATTTTCTATGTATATACCAACTCACACATTGTTAAGGTTCTTATTATATTTCACTAACGCGATTCTATTTTATGTCTTGTTTTGCATACTTTTACATTTAACCAATAAAACTTAAATGTGTTTGAAAACATAGCAAAGTGTCCACTACTCTAAGCAATCAGATGTACTTCTTAAGATTTGGAGTTACTGAGCCAGAGTAGTTGAGCCAACTAGGAAGAGAGACAAAAAAGTTTAAATGGAGCCAAAAGTCGATTCGAAAATAAAACAGATTAAAAATGTTGATGTCAATCGCAATAAAAAGTATAAAGTACAAAGAAATAAACCTAGCCACAAATGTAGAACACTCTTGTGGGGAAAACTGCAAAACCTTATTAAGGACAAAAGAAAACACCTAAGTAAATGTAGGCTATAATCATTTCATGGATGGCATGGCTCAATATTGCAAGGAGTTTATTTTCTGCAAAGTAATTCATAAATTTACTTGACTACAAGTCCAGGTCCCTATCAAGTGTTTCGAGGAACTTGACAAGATGACTTTAAATTTCAAGTGGAAGAATAAACATGGAAAAACAGTCAAGATATCATTTTGAAAGAAAAAAAGAAGAGGGACTTAATCAACACAATATCAAGATACTGTGTAAAGATATAATAATTTAGCAGCATATTACTGTCCTGGGAATAAACAGATTAATGGAATAAAATAGAGTCCAGAGACTGACTCATGTATATATGAGAACTTAGTGTATAATGAAAGTTTACTCTCAAAGCATTGGAGGTATGGACAGATTTTTCAACAAACAGGGTTGGAGCAACTTTCTAGACATTAGGAAAACAATAGTTTATATCCTCTCAACAAACTATTCAAACAATAAAACAATGTGCAGCTGATTAAAGATATATACAAAACCCAAACTATAAAAGGATGTTTAAAACTTCTAGGTATATTTATCACCTTTAAGTAGAAAGGACTTCTCATGTAGCTCACAGAAATCAAACAAGTCATGAGCCTAAAGACTACATGATGAACGGAGAGTGGGAGAAAATATTTGCAGTGTATGCAACAGAGCCAAAGTTTTACCCAGATCATGTAAAAGGTTTCCATCAGAAAAGACGACAAAAAATCTGATAAAAGTATGAACAAAAGAAAGGAAATTTACAGACTAAGTAACTACAGATGGCTACTAACTTGAAAAGACATGCAATATTGCTAGTAATTGGGAAAATGCTAATTAAATGAATTAAGCAATTGAATAAAATTAACACAGTAAGATATTCCCACCCATCAGATCATCAAACTGGCAAAATTACAAGTTACTATATTACAAATTAGCAAATTTGTAGCAAATTACAAATTTGTAACACATTACAAATTACTATAGCATTGCCAAGATTCAGTGCTGGTGAACATGCAAACTGTACATGTTTCATTACACTGGTTGACAGTGCTTATGATCCAAAATTCTATTTCCTAATTCATCTATATAGGTGCCTCTTGGTTGCACTCATGTGTTCAAGGATTCAAAGTGTTAAATTTTAAAAAAAAGCAACAGACCATAAGCCTGAGGCTGTCTCTGTATTTTGAGTTCCTACATAAGAAACTGTAATGTAACTCAGTATGTAAAAAAAAAAAAAAATACATCTGAAACCTAACTTAGGAGTATATATATATTTTTGTAACAAATAGCTGGATTTCAATCAATCTCAAATAGTCAAGCTTCATTAAGCCAATTACCGGTAGCCAGCTGATAACACTGTGTCCAAATAAGGCGGATAACTAGTTGTAGCCAATCAGGTGAGATCTGTACTTTGCTTCCATGTTTGGCCTCTAAAAGGTCACGCTGCTGGGTAGAGCTTTGTGAATCTCTTCCGGTTCTCAGCTGCCCCTGGTTCATTAACTAAATTGTCCTTTACTCATATAAACTGTTAAATTTAATCTGTGTAAAGTGTTCTCTTTTAACAATGGCTAAAGATGTTTATGGCAAAAATTGAGCAAAACTTTAAAAAGTGTACAAATATTTACCAGTAAAGGTAAATTATAATCTATCTACACCACGCAATAATATGCAGCATTTTTTAATGGAGCTCTTCATAGACTCGCATGGAAACATGCCAAAATGTATTGTTGAGTAAAATGTACAATATGATACCTTTTATAGAAAAGAGTCAAAGATACTATATACTTCCATAAGTGCACATACCAAGTGCATTTAAATGCATAGAAAAAAGTGTGGAAGACACTATGCCAAATTTATCATGACAGTTTTATCTGAGAAAGAAGGATTAGCAACTGAGGAAGATAGTTAAAGGTCAATTTAGCGTGATCTAAATGTCTTAATATTCTACAAACAAAAATGACTTATTACATAACGTAACTCAATATTAATTTTAAAACATTACCTACAATTATAAGCCAAGAAACATATGACCACTATCATCACTCTAACTAGTCCCTGTAACTGTATGAGGGGATACAAAAGCCCACCCAGAACTTTTTAGAGGGCTCCGAGAGATGTAGAAAGAAGGCATTAAATCCACCCTCAAAACATGACATCTCTGTAAGGACTAATCTGGGGTCGGTTGTTATTTTCTATGAGAGCCTATAAGCCTCATATAGCCCAGGGAATGGGGATGAGTTGAAGGGCAGAGATATACAGGAAAGGTAAGCAGCAACAGATGGCATATTAGTTATCCATTACTGCATAACAAGACAAACGTAGTAGCTTAAAACATATATTACCTCAGTTTCCATAGGTCAGGAATCCAGGTCTTCTCCAAGGCTGAAATAAAGGTGTTCCTTTGAGCTGAAGTATCATCTGAGGCTCAACGAGGGAAGGCTCTGCTTCCAAACTCAGGTGCTTGTGGGTAGAAATCAGCTTCTTACAGCTGAAGAACTGGAGACCTCATTTTCTTGCTGGCAGTCAGCTGGAGACCACTGCAGCTTTGAGGCTGCCCTCAGCTCCTAGAGGCCACCTGTAGTTCTTTGTCACTTGGGGGTTCCCTGACATGGCCACTTTCTCCCTCAAAGCCATTGGGAGCAGGGAGAGAGACTCCATCAAGATAGATGCTTTGAGCTTTTGTAATATAATTACAGAATCCCATACACCTTATCAGTTTTAGTATATTCTGTTGATTCGAGGTGAGTCGAAAGTCACATCCACGCTCAGGGAGAGGTGATTATACAAAGGCATGGATACCAAGAAGAATGATCATTAGGAGCCTTTTTTTTTTTTATTTAAAGAAAAAAATTATTGAGGATCTGTAAAGCAATTCCCAAAAGATCAAGTTTTCCAGAAAAGTAGCTACAACAATGCGTTGTGTTTATTATGCTAAAATGTGCATTAGACACAAAAACCATGAAAGAAGCAACCATTCTTCAACAATGTCAGCAAAGATAAAATGCCTGAGGGACAACATGGATGCACTGCAAAGGATGAACTCGTTAAGCACCACTTTTCAAAAAAGGATCACAAGGAGATGAGTGTGTTCAGCTACATACACTGAACTTTTGGCAGTAAGAAGCAGAGCATTTTGTTATATCGCACTAATGCATATTACAAAAGTACATAGCATGGCTGGGCGCAGTGGCTCACACCTGTAATCCCAGCGCTTTGGGAGGCCAAGGCAGGCGAATCACTTGAGGTCAGGAGTTCAAAACCAGCCTGGCCAACATGGCAAACCCCGTTTCTACTAAAAATACAAAAATTAGTTGCGCATGGTGGTGCTGTGCCTGTACTCCCAGTTACTTGGGAGGCTGAGGCAGGAGAATCGCTTGAACCTAGGAGGTGGAGGCGGAGGTTGCAGCGAGCTGAGATATTGTACCCCTGCACTCCAGCCTGGGTGACAGAGCGAGACTCTGTCTCAGAAACAAATGAACAAAAAAGTACATAGTGCATTGGGAGCCATTTTTAAAGCAACCTACAGCACATATCTTCTCTTTTGCTCTGGCATAAACCTAGATATTAATCCTAACATTCAGAGCCATGCCCTATAAGAAAACTTCAGGATTGATGGGAGGGAGAATGGGTATGGGTCATTCAAGATGACTAAGTTTAGGAGAGAAAGGAGGCAATGGAGAGGAGTGTCCTTTAAAAGAAATTGGGGCAGGTAATGCAGAGGACATCAGCTGTATTTGCCTGTCCTTTTCATTTGATCTTCAGTTTTCAGCTCCCTGATCTTTTCCTTGGAAATCACCCTTCCCTTTTCTCAACCCATGTAGTTCAAGTGGGGAACACCCAAATCCACAGTCTTCCGACGAGAGTTATAGTGATGGCTTTAGAAATGGGAATGTTCTGGCAAGATCAGCATGTACTACAACCCAGGGCAGTCTGACTCAGGACTGGAACTTTGGTGTTACTGAGAAAAAGGCTCTCAGTGTTCTAGGGTGGCTGAGCTGGTAGAATAACAGACTGGACCTGCTGGCCACCATCTCTGCCACCAGTTGGTGTGAGGAAGACGAAAATAGCTATGGAGGCGGAGAGAGGAATATTTTCAGTTACATCATCTGAGTACCTGGTTCCACCTGTGTCTGAAGTTAGCATAAGTTATGTAAGTCAGTCTCTCCATGACTACTTTGTTTCAGCTAATTTAATTTAGATTTCTGTTCTTTGCAGTGGAGATGACTTTCTCCAAATAAAAAGTAATGTCCGGAGACAAGGAGATGTCCTATTGGCAACATCCACTTCTCACCATTTTTATTTGCTCCTTGGAGTCTGAGCTGCCTTTTTGTCCACTTAAGGTAGCATCTAAGTGGCTGCTCCAGGCTTAGTTGATCTTGATTCTAAGAGTTTATCACCATAGCTATTGGTACAAAGTACTAGCTCTTGTTTGGAATCCAGTCTATAAGTTAACAGAGTCAGAAAATGAAGTCGAAGAAGTAGGAGAAGATGTGAAAAACAGGAAGTCAAAGGAAAAGGGGATATTTAACAGTGTGAAATGCTTCCTACAGATTAAATAAGAACTGCAAAAAAAAAAAAAAAAAAAAAAAATCACCTTATTTTGGCCGAGCAGGGTAGCTCATGCCTGTAATCCCAGCACTTTGGGAAGCCAAGGCGGGTGGATCACATGAGGCCAGGAAGGAGCTCAAGACCAGCATGGCCAACATGGCAAAACACCGTCTCTACTAATACTATAAAAATTAGCTGGGCATGGTGGTGCAGGTCTGTAATCCCAGCTACTTGGGAGGCTGAGGCATGAAAATTGCTTGAGCCCAGGAGGCATGGTTGTATTGAGTCGAGATCATGCCACTGCACTCCAGCCTGGGTGACTCACTGAAACTCTAACTCAAAAAAAAAGTCACTTTTTCAATGATGATTAAGAGGCTGTTTGGCAACTTTGAGGAAATAAGGACATGTTTTCACTAGAGTACTATGGAGTCTTTAGCAGAAATAAAAAATCTGATGTGTGGTAGCAAGTGTATACTTCTCTTTTGTTTTGGCAAAAAAGGAAATGACAGAGATGGAAAAGTGCCTCAAAGAGAAGTATGAGAAGAAAAAGTGTTTTTGCTTGAGAGAAATATTTGTACAAGCTTATAATCTGAAGGAAGAAGAAGGATGGAAAACCTAGGAAAACGGATGAAAAAGAAAAAGGATGGAAAAGCAAGGTCATCTATGAGATGAGTTTCCAGGGAAGGAGTGAAACAGTTCTCCTCAGTCTGGTGTTCTCAAACCTGTCTGCACTTAGAATCACCTGGGAGGTTGTAAAAAACAAACAAATAAAAACAATGTCCATGCCTCATTCCAGACAATGTAATAAGATTCTCTGTGGGGTGGGACCCAGGCAGAGATGTTTTGATGAGTAGCCCAGGAAAAAGCACTCCTTACACAAACACGTCATTTCCTGGGTCAGTGGGAATGAATATGGTGCAAGACACTTAGAAACAAAGAGAGCTTAAGACAGATGGCATTGATCTCTTCAATTAAAAAAAAAAAAAAATACTAGGTCAACTGTTAAAAACAAGTGGAATAATGGCCAGTTTGGAGCCAAAAAAGGATAGCGTAAAAGGATTAGAATGGTCATTAGGTTAAAAACAAATGTCCATGGAAACAAATGCCTCTGTAGTGTTTCAAACTGCTTATGTGCAATTAAGTCATGTAACGAATAGTTCTCAAAATGAAATACAACTTCTGCAACTGGAAAACAATAACTCATCATGCTTGCAAACTTTAAAAACTTAAGAACAAGGAAAGTGAAATGGTTACATCAACTTTGGAAAATAAATCACACAGAGGGTAACATTAGCTGTGAGGATTAAACAGTAGAAATATGTAATATCCACTCAAGCAGTCATTTAAATATAATGCTTTTTTTTTTCTTCTAAGGATCTCTGTGGATGAGATTAAATTTCTATATTACATTTTTATGAAGGGCTTTAATGATTTGTTTTTTCATTTTTGAAGAGACTGTGGGAGTGGGTAGATGGATACAGAAAATATGAGTTCATTTGTCCATGTTTAAAAGAAAGAAAACATAATTCTATAAATTCAACTCAAAATCTTTCAGGTCTTAAAAAAAAAAGAAGAGGACACAGTGTCTGACTGACCATAAAATGAATTTAATCTATAGAGGGCTTAAAATATAACTGTAGAACATAATGAAAGCCATGAAAAAGACACAAAGTGTTATGAAACCACAAAAACAAGTCAAAAGACGTTACTTGCATCTGCCCAGTTCACCAGATGTATTTTCCTATGCAAGATGATAATTCAGATAGGCCTTGAAATGTTTGGTGTGTAAATCAAGGAGAGTGAGGAAGCTGAGACTGCCAAGTATGCTATAGTGGGGTCAATTTAAGGAGTGTAGGGGCCAAGAAAAGCTTCCCCTCCAACCTCTAATGGTTCACTGAAAATTACTGACAACGGGCAGACTAATAGGATAAAAAGGCCTACAGATTTATTTAACATGCATAAACATAGGGGAATAACAAGAAGACAATTACCCAGTAATGCAACAAGGTCCAGATACTGATTTACCCTTCTTCATAGGGAAGGGGAGATGGGGGAAATGTGGCCATTTTGAGGGGTAGTAAATAACTTTTAGAGGAAACGAATAAGCCCAAAGAACAATGGCCTGGGACAAAGTTCCTCTGAGCTCTAAGGGAGGTGGTGGAAAGGTGAGGGGTGGAACTTCACTGTGAGCAAAGGTTGTCTTATTGTGGAGATAAAGTCTCCCAGGTGAATTCTCAAAAGCTGCCTTCAGAAGAAAAGATGAAAAGTCTTGGCATGGTACAATTTTTTGCCTCTTCTCTTCTGAGTGCTTAATCTTTCCGGATTACTTGGTAAGAATCTTGGAAAGGATGCGGGCAGATCTTAAGACAATTGTATTTCTTTTAAAAACAAGTTTTCTTAGTCAGATAAAGGAATTTCAGAAAGAGTCCTTGCCTGCCCGTTGGAGGTTGGGGGAGAAACGAGAGAAGATTAGTAAGTTTTTGGTTCTGAGGCAGCTTCTAAGCCTTTCTGGTTACTTTTAATTCAAAGTGCTCAGCATGCCAAAGCACCATACTTTGGAGTATCACTCTTTGCTCCCCAACAGGAGAAACTAGAATGTCATGTCAAGGACTCTGTAAGCAACAGGGAACCATGAAGACAGGTGAGCAATGAAGCCCTGAGACTGGAATTGTTACACTTGCAGGAATACTAATTGTGAGGCTGAGGCTATTGCAACGTTTGGGTGAGAGATGAAGAAGAGTTAAACTAGGTAGAAGACTGGGGAAAAAAGTCCTTGTGCATGACTGCAAGAGACATTGCAGGTATAAAATGAGTGAATGATTAGATATGGATAAGAAAGAAGAAGATGGAGTCATGGGTGATTCTGTGGTTTGAATGAAGGTTTACTTTGTTCCAGTTTTCATTATCAAAATAATATTTACTCATTTTTAAAAAATTGGAAAATATAGGGAAGTATGTTTTTTTTTAAAAAAAAGGACAAATCACCTGCAACAATCCTACTATCCAGAGATAGCCACTTTATTGTACAGTATTTTCTTGTTTTTTTCTATGCATATTTCTTTTTAATTTTTTAAACTTTTTTTGAAGTATAATAGATACACAGAAAAGTGAACAAATCCTAAGTGTAGAGCTCAATGAATTACGACAAAATGAATGCAACTGTGTAATTACCACTTAGATTAAGAAATAGAATATTAACAGCATTTCAGAAGTCCCTTCACCCCCTCTCCCTAAGCACCCTACCAATCACTACATCTCTTCTTCTTCAAAAGTAACCACTTCTTGGACTTGTAACATGTGTGTGTTTTTTATATAAATGGGCTCAGAATATTATCATTACATCTTTGTCTTCTTTGACCAAATATTATTGACATAAAATTATTAATGGCTTTGTGTGTACTTGTAGTTTATTTTTCTTGCCGTAGTATTCCATTAGAAGTATGATTATAGCATAATTTATTCCTCCATTCTACTATTGATGAACATTTGATGTTGTTGCCAATCTGTGGCTATTATGAATAATGCTATCTGTCCGTGTGCAAGTCTGTTGGAGTGCAACTACATTCATTTCTCTAAATATAACCTGGAAGTAAAATCGCAAGTCATAGGGTATTTTTCACCTTCAGTACATACTAACAGTATTTCAGGGTGGTTGTACCACCTACACTCCCACCAGATGTAAGAGCTTTCCATAACTTCCATTCCATAACCTCATCAATACCTGGGCATGTCAGCCTTCTTAATTTTTGCTATACTGTGAATTCTGTAGTGGTATTTATTGTGGTTTTGATGATCATTTTATGTATTTCTAAGAAAGTAAAGCATTTTTCATACATTTAATGACCATTCTGTTATTCTCCTTTGTGAAGTTTCCGTTCACATCTCTTGCCCATTGTTTTTCATGAGGCTATCTCTTACTTATTGATTTGGAGGGAATCTTTATATATTCTGAATATGAGCACATTATGAATTCTACCTGCTGCAAAAATTTTCTTCCACTCTGCAGCTTGCCCTTTTATTCTTTTCATGCTGTCCTTTGATGAAGAGTTTCTTGATTTTAAATACTGTCCGACGTGTTGATCCTTTCCGTTACATTAAACATTTTTTGGCTCTTGCCTAAGAAATGTTTCCCCAGCCAAAGGTTAAATTAGATTGTTCCAGCAAAGTCTGATGCTCTGAAGAATCAAATCACTACTCTTACTGATTAGTTGATTCCTCTGGCAAAGCATCCCAAGCAGGTAGGTTCAGCTTTAACCAAATGTCAAAAAAATGCATTAGTGCTATAGCTTAGTGTTCAATATTTTAATTAATAACCAAATCTAAGAAAAAAATTCCAAATGAATCTGGGAGTAAAAATTATACATCAAGATATAAATTTACTTGTATTAAGAACATAGAAATGGCAAAGATAAAGCAAGCAAATAAACAAAACTCTGAAAGAAGCACCGTAGGAGAATTTACCCTGAAAACATGATCCTCTGAATTTGAATTTGAACTCAGGAAGAAAAAAACAGTACGTTTTTTATGTGTGTGTTTTTTTTCCTCCTTCTTGAGTCATTACTAAAGTGGTGTATGTCTCCAAGTATTTTGTTTTTTCTGAATTGTATTTTCTTAATGCCTTGCATCTTGAGGATATCTTTCAATTGCCTTGACACATCACACGACTAAGTGATATATTCTTGGATCACTATTGTTTCTCCTCAAACTCTATAGATAGCCCTATTTTTAAGATGCTAACTGTTGCAAAGTTGTCTGAAGTTAGTGTGACTTTTTTTTTTCATTTATTGGTAAGTTTATTTTTTCTGGATGTTTACAGGATTTTCTAGTTGACATTATCATTGAAAAATTCCACCACACTGTGAATCTACATGAGTCATTTTTGGTTGATTTTTGCCTAGAACATAGTGAACATACTTCTGATCGATATACCAAATTACTTTATTCAAATCCGGAACATTTGCTTCAACTAAGCCTTAATTATTCCTGCTTTCCGTTTAGTTTGGCGTTTCCATCCTAAATACTCCTAGTTCTTTGACTGATCCTCTCTTACCTATGCTGTTTGCTTATCATCATTTCTCTGATGATTTCAATTTTTGTATCTTTTTGTTCTGTGTTCTGATCTCCAGGTATGTGCTTAGCATCGACTCAAAGGTTCTCCAGTGTTAATTTTGTATTCTTGCCTCCATTGAGGGCTTTAATTCTGCTACACCTTTTTATATTTCTTTACAACCCTACTAAAATCTTACCAATCTTGTATTTTGTCTCATCCTGTTGTTTTTTGTCCTAGCCTGATATCTGTTTCACAATGGCTATATATAAAATATATATATATTTATTTATATAAAAATATAAATATATAATGGCTCTATATAAAATACAAATTAAAATTTTTTTTTTAGTTTTTATTTTTAAATTTCCATAGGTTATTGAGGGGCAGGTTGTGTTTGGTTACATGAGTAACTTCTTCAGTGATGATTTGTGAGACTTTGGTGCACCCATCACCCGAGCAGTATATGGCGCACCCTATTTGTAGTCTTTTATCCCTCAGCCCCTTCCCACCCTTTCCCCTGAGTCCCAAGGGTCCATTGTGTCATTCTTATGTCTTTGCATCCTCATAGCTTAGCTCCCACGTATGAGTGAGAACATATGATGTTTGGTTTTTCCATTCCTGAGTTACTTCACTTAAAATAATAGTCTCCGATCTCATCCAAGTCACTGTGAATGCCATTAATTCATTCCTTTTTTATGGCTGAGTAGTATTCCATCATGTATATATGTACACCACACTTTCTTTATCCACACGTTGACTGATGGGTATTTGGGCTGTTTCCACGTTTTTGCAACTGTGAAATGTACTGCTATAAACGTGTGTGCAAGTATCTTTTTCATGTAATGACTTCTTTTCCTCTGCGTAGATACCCAGTAGTGGGATTGCGGGATCAAATGGTAGTTCTACTTTTAGTTCTTTAAGGAATCCCCACACTGTTTTTCAAAGTGGTTGTACTAGTTTACATTCCCCCCAGCAGCGTAGAAGCGTTCCCTGTTCACCACATCCATGCCAACAACTACTATTTTTAAATTTTTTTATTATGGTCACAATGTCCATAGATCTTTATGTTCCATTCAGGATGCCAAATAGTTTCCATGAGTTTCTTTTGGTTCTTGTAGTTAATCATTTTAAGAGACTCATTATTTGTCAGAGTTTTCAAGATGCTCCTTCCTGTCCTTGTCCTGACTACCTTTTCATAAACTCCATGTTGTTCTTTTTCCTCATTGTTCTCATACTTGAACAAGGAGAGACTTTTCTCCTTCTTCAACAGTTTCAAGAGTTATAATTGAATAGAACACAACTGTCTGACCTTATAAATCTAAAGAGCTATGGTTTTAGGCCAGTAATAGAGAGAGCTTGTGCAAAATAATTTAGGCTCTTATACATAATAAAATTTTCCACCACATGATCATTATAACTAACTTTTGCATAAGGCAATGCATCTTCAACAAGTCTGAGGTACATATTAGCATTGGAATTTGATGAACAAGAGAACAAGCTCAAGGATACTTTCTGATTTGCTTAAGATCACACAGCCAGCAAGTCCTAGAACCAGGATTCAAACCCAGCTCTTGGGAGTCCCCCAAACCCTTATCCTTTTGCATGGGATAAAGATATTCCCTTTTATATGAGATTTGCAAATTTTATAATTTTAGTAAAAACAGCTTATTTTTAAAATCACAGGTGGGTAGAAAGCCAGGTCATAAGATCATGAGCCCATAACCTAGGCACTTTCTGGTGATGGTTACCTGAACAACAATCTCGGTGCCTGTAAGGCAACTCTCAGAGCAGCAGCCCTGCAAACCCCAAAAACACAAAGACAGAAGGTTGCTGTCATAAAAATCAACCATTTAAATGGATCAGGGTTAAGAAATCATTCTTCATCTTGCAGGTTTGGGGTCATCAAACATGCCCACCTCCCACCCCCAACACGGTCTCCCAAAGTATCTGATCAAGCAAAACTGAGATAGATAGCAAATAAATAGATTTCCAATCCTGGAGTCTGTGTTTGACAGAAACAGTGAGCATACAGAATGAGGCTGCGATATTTTCTAACAGTCCTCACAGATTCCTCCAGAATCCTCTCACTGGCTGTCTGCCTCCCATCCTATGCTGTATCTGAATGCCCCTGAACCAGGCGAAACGTGCCTCACAGTCTAAGCAGACCAGTCTGCACCATCCCAGTCAGCTTCTCCCCAGACTTCCTGTCATGCTTGCTGTACCATCTCCCTCTTCTCCAGCCATTTTCTCCCTTTCTGATTTGTTTAAAAACAACAAGATGGATTTTAGGAAATAATATCCCTTTACACTTATCAAGTGTTCCACTGTTTACATATTGCTTTCATGCACATAATTCTCTGGGGACCTGGACCTGGGTACATTCCTTTGTATATTAAAGAAAATTTGCTGACAATCACAAATTGTGTGTTTAGAAAGAATGACATTATATGGTGGTGGTCAAATATTTTTGGAAACAAACAAACAAAAGACGTCTCCTTAACAATGACCTCATCAACCCCAGAGTTGTGTACCGGTCTTTACCTATCCTCCCAGCAGATATATTTTGCTTTTAACAACAACAAATGCGAAAAGGCTGAGATGATGTTTATTTGAAATTCCTTCCAGTACAAAGCCAAGAAGATGAAAAAGATTAATTTACACCTGAATTTTAATTTTTTTCTTGATGTCCAACGTCTTAACCTGTTTGTTGAGCAAATCTGCCATATTTTGTTCACCCCAATAGGATACATTTAAGACATGAATTGATTTCTTAAACAAATACAAATCCAGAAAATAATCAGATTGCTCCTTTCTTCACAGAAAACAAGAAAAACCCAAAGGCTCATAATGTCTAAAGTGATGCTTCTCTTCCCATTAAGTACAAACTTTTCATTTCTGTGTTCAGTTATAACATTAAAATTATTACAGGTCAGTTTCAATATATAACAAAAAATATACCAGAATATTTAATATATGTCATCCCTGGTATATACAATACAAATTTTAGGGTGATGACAATTGGAAATTGTGTTTATAATGTTCCATGTTTATAAGAACACAAGTTATCAAGTTCTGTGTTACCGATTATTTTTCTTTAAATTCATATCCAACTGACTCCCAGTCTCTCCTACCACTTATGCATCAAAAGCATCTGATATTAACACAATGAATTATCTGTAGCTTCCCACATGTTCAAGAAGGTAGTAGAAAATAGGATGTTTCCTCCAGGTGGTAATTTCAAACAACAGAATTTCAACATACAAATGGTTGGGCTCTGACATCATAGAAGTTTCGTTTCCAGGCAACATAGCCGTGGCCATAATATTTCACCCACAGTCCCAGCAGGGTCAGAGCGGAGCACTGGGTGTCTGGCTGAAGAGAATAGTCTCTCCTAAGGGGGGGCTGTAAAGGGGTTTCAGCACAGGCCAGGGTTAGACTAGCCAACGGTCAACACTGAAAATTGCCTTCAGTCCTGAGATTTTGTGATTCCAAGGACAGTGATGGAAGTGCCTTCACCACATGTTGGATGTCTACTGGCTTCACCTATGCCTTCCCCTCATTCCTCTCAGGAATTTCCTGGAGTGAAGTAGAAGGCGCAGGACTGAACATTCCTTAGCTCCTCGCCTGGGCTTCTAGGGGAGCAGAATGAACAAAATGGGATTTACTTCTGCGCTTGCATAGGTATAGAAGAGATCTTGGAAGAGGCTCATGGAAGAAGGAAATCGAGGAAGAGTGGTAGGAGCACTGGGGAATTTTGAAATGGCAAAATGAAGAGCTGGGTATTATATAATAAGAAACCAAAATAAGGATGTGAATCACAGGAACTGGAAAAGTTCGTGTCTGTGGGAGCGCTCTGCCAGGCATTGCTCCCATGCAGGTTTAGAGGCATGCTGGAGTGGAGCAGTTCTTCCTCCTCCTCCTCCTCCTCATCATCATCCTTATCATCATCATGGTGAACGCTGACATGCACTGAGCATGTGCTGTGTGCCACCTTTCCCATCATGATTTCGCAGTCACCATAAGTAATGTTATGTCCTGTGCCCAATTCACACAAGAAGTGGTGGGGCAGGAATTCAGTGCAGGTGTGTCTAATTCCAGAACTGACACTCTTTTTTTATTGTTTTTTGTTTGTTTGTTTGTTTGTTTTGAAACAGAATCTCTTTCTATCGCCCAGGCCGCAGTGCAGTGGCATGATCTTGGCTCACTGCAAGCTCCCCCTCCCGGGTTCATGCCATTCTCCTGCCTCAGCCTCCCAATAGCTGCGACTACAGGTGCCCGCCACCACGCCCTGCTAATTTTTTAATTTTTACTAGAGATGGGGTTTCATCACGGTCTCGATCTCCTGATCTTGTGATCCGCCTTCCTCGGCCTCCCAAAGTGCTGGGATAATAGGTGTGAGCCACTGTGCCAGCCCAGAACTGACGCTCTTCACTGGCTGTGCTTGGTCGTGCTCCATACTTTACCAGAGGTGCCCTTCCCCCAGGCTCCAAGCCAACACATCCCCCATGGTCCCTGAATATACACCTCTTCTTGCCATACTTGTCACAATTACAGAGCAGGGTCTGTACTCTGAGTCACTTCTGTGTCTCCATTGATAAGAAGAGTCTGGAAAGTGTTCAGTAACTATGTGAATGGAATTCAATTGTGATATGGTTTGACTGGGTCCCGATAGAAATTTCATCTGGAATCGTACTGCCATAATTCTCACGTGTTGTGGAAGAAAGCTGGTGGGAGATAATTGAATCATGAAGACGGTTTCCCCAACACTGTTCTCATGGTAGTGAATAAGTCTCATGAGATCTGATGGTTTACTAAATATTTTCCCCTTCACTTGGCTCTCGTTTTATCTCTTGTCTGCCATCATGTAAGACGTGCCTTTTGCCTTTTGCCATGGTTTTGAGGCCCCTCCAGCCACGCGGAACTGTGAGTCCATTAAACCTCTTTTTCTTTCTAAATTACCCAGTCTCAGGTATGTCTTTATCAGCAGTATAAAAACAATCTAGTACAAATATACAGGAAGAATTAAAAAGGACCTAGGAGACTGCCAGAACCAGGGCATAGGGATGGAGTGGGGAATATAAATGTTAGAAGGGGGAAGCAAGGCTGCTGCATACAAGCAAGCAAATCAGTGATTTTAAAATGTTGATTCTCACAGATAGAAACAGAACAAAAAAAACAAAAATCTCTTTAGCAAAGAAGAAATACCATGATTCCTCCAAACACTGCATATCCATTTCTCCTTTTGTTGTTGTTAATTTTTACTTTTAATTGCAAATTGACAAATTGTAGTTGTATATATTTAAGGAGTACAAAGTGATGTTATGATTTATGAATAAAATATAAATAATTAGATCAAACTAATTGCATATCCATCACTTTTTCAGAGAGCCACTGTGGAAGATGACATTCACAGTTGCATCTGCCTATTTCATGCTAGTCTCATTAACAGCAAATTTCAAGATCTATTTCAAACTGGTTTTGAAATTATGTACTTCTGAAAGACAGATTAATAATAAGACTAATTTTAAATCTGTCCAGTTGTTTGAGATGGATTCTCCAAGATCCTGCGAGGAGAAAACTCACAAGCTTACTGGAGGTGAGAATCATGTTCCTTGACTGACAGCATCTCTTCTCTGTCTAATGTGCTTCCAGGGCCATGGTTCTTCTGTTTTGATGATACCAGATGGCCTCACATCTATGAGAACGGCTATCACTAAGAAACAAAGGATAACAAGCGTTGGAGAAGACGTGAGGAAATTGGAACCCTTGTACTCTGTAAGTTGGAATGTAGGATGGTGTAGTCACTATGGCCAACAGTATTTGGGTTTCCAAAACATTAAAATTAGAATAGCCATATGTTTCAGAAATCCCATTTCTGGGTGTATATCTCCAGAAGAATAGAAATCAGGATCTCCAAAAAAAATCTGCACCCCCATGTTCATTGTAGCATTATTCACAATAACCAAGACATAGAAACAACCTCAATGTCCATCAACAGATGACTGCATAAAGAAAATGTGATCTATATATATATGTGTGTGTGTATATGTAATAGATGTGTGTATATGTTACACATCTATTACATATATATACACACCCATACATGTACAATGGAATATTATCCAGCTTTTTGAAAAGAAAGAAATCCTGCCATTTGTGACAACACAGCTGAACCTGAGGATATGATGCTAAGTGAAAGAAGCCAGTCACAGAAAAACACTGCATGATTCCACCCACAGAAAGTACCTAAAATAGTCAAAAAGAAAACTTCAGGTCAATATCCTTGATGAAAATAGACACAAAAGTCTTCAAAAAAATACTAGCAAACTGAATCCAGCAGCACATCAAAAACTAATCTATCACGATCAAGTAGGCTTTATTCTTGGGACAAAAGTTGGTTTAACATACACAAACCAAAAAATGTGATTCACCACATAAACAGAACTCAAAACAAAAACCACACGATCATCTCAAAAGATGCAGAAAAGGCTTCTAATAAAATTCAACATCTCTTTATGTTAAAAACACTCAGCAAACTAGGCATAGAAGGTACATACCTTAAAATAAGATGAACCATCTATGACAAATCCACAGCCAACATCATACTGAGAGGGCAAAATCCAAAAGCATTCCCCTTCAGCACTGGAACAAGACAAGGATGCAATATAAGTCTTTGTTGCAGTTTAAAATAAACCTATATTAAATAATCCCTCATTCTATCCTATTTTCTTTGTCTCTCTATATATAATAAATATACATATATATAGCTACATGTATATGCTTGTGAGTATATATATGTATATGTGTATCACACAGAAAAAGTATGCCACTCTCATCACTCCTATTCAACATAGTACTGGATGTTTTAGCCAAAGCAATCAGGCAAGAGAAAAAAAATAAAAGGCATCCAAATAGGAAGAGAGGAAGTCAAACTATCTTGCTTCACAGATGATACGATTCTATACCTAGAAAACCTCATAGTCTCTGCTCAAAGCCTCCTTGAGAGAAGAGAGAGGAGAGAGGGAAGAGAGAGGGGAGAGAGAGAAGGAGAGATGGGGGAGCAGAAAGAGAGAGGAGAGGAGACGAGAGGAGACGAGAGGAGAGGAGAGGAGAGGAGAGGGGAGGGGAAGGGAGGGGAGGGTAGGGGAGGGGAGGAGAGGAGGGGAAGGGAGACAGGAGTGAGAGAGAGGAGAGATGAGAAGAGAGAGGAGAAGAGAGAGAGAAGGGAGAGAGATTACAGAGAGAGAGAGGAGAGAAGGGAGACAGAAGGAGAGGAGAGAGAAGAGAGAGACAAAGAGAGGAGAGAGAGATAAACAAACAAGCAGGAAAGAATTAATCAAAACAGTTAACATGAGTGAGGGCACCCATAACAATATCAGAATGATTAAAATTTCCCTACTAAAAAGACAAAGTCCCTCTAATTGGTGGGAAATTCCAAGAACCACCATAAATCAGAGACAGTGATTCAAAATAAAAGGAAGGACAAATACAAATTGAACAAATGAGATTAAAAAGAAAGTGGCAGTACAACATATGTTAATACATTCATTTGTTCAAAACTATTTCCTATGTGGTTACTATGTGCCCGGCCCTATACAAGGTGCTGGTGACACACACAGAATTTTGGCCCCTGACAAAAATCATGTACACACATTAACAGTATAATTTCAAAAAAATAAAGCTTCAAATGTGAAGAAATATTACGCATGGAATATAGGATGTAAGGCAAATAGCATAAAATTAAGAAAAAGTATTATAGCTTCTTTGTGTATAGTATTTTAAAAGCAAAAGATCCTGCAGTAGCTGAATTTTAACACGAAAGAAATTTTTTTTTTCTGTTTAGAATATGACCCAACAATTCTACTCCAAGATATTTAACCAAGTGAAATGAAAGCATATGTTTGCCCAAAAACCTGTACACAAATATTTATAGCATCTCTATCTGCAATAGCTCGGAAAAGAAAACAACCAGCTATCTGTTAATTTGTGAATGGCTAAACAAATTGAGGAGCACCCATAGACTGGAATACCGTTCAGCAATAGAAATGAATGAAGCAGTTATAGGTGCAGCAACTTGAATGAATCTCAAAGGCATTATACTAAGTGAAGGAAGCCAGACTCAAAGAATTCCAAGCTGTATGATTCTATTTCCATGGCATTCTGGAAAAAGCAAAACTTATAGGGATAAAAACCAGATCAGTGCTTGTCAGGGACCCAAGGAACCTTTTTTGGGTGACAGAAATCTTCTTCCTTGATTTCCATCAAAAAAAAATGTTTACATGACTGAACACAAGGATTTGCAAATGATGGTATTTTCGTGACTGCACATGTTTTTTCAAACTGCATGATTCCATCCACAGAAAGTATCTAAAATAGTCAAAAAGAAAACTTCAGGTCAATATCCTTGATGAAAATAGACACAACTCTTCAACATAATACTAGCAAACTGAATCCAGCAGCACATGAAAAAACTAATCTATCACAATCAAGTAGGCTTTATTCTTGGGACAAAAGTTGGTTTAACATACACAAACCAAAAAATGTGATTCACCACATAAACAGAACTCAAAACAAAAACCACATGACCATCTCAAAAGATGCAGAAAAGGCTTCTAATAAAATTCAACATCTCTTCATGTTTAAAACACTCAGCAAACTAGGCATAGAAGGTACATACCTTAAAGTAATATGAACCATCTATGACAAATGCACAGTCACAAATATACATTAAATATACACTAAAAGGGTAAATTTGGCCAGGCGCAGTGGCTCATACCTATAGTGCAAACACTTTGGAAGGCTGAGGTGGGAGGATCACTTAAGACCAGGAGTTCGAGACCAGTCTGGGCAACATAGTGAAAGCCTGTCTCTACTAAAAATACAAAATTTAGCCATGTGTGGTGGTGCACGTCTTTAGTCCCAGCTACTTTGGAGGGTGAGAGGTACAAGGATGGCTTGAGCCCAGGAAGTCAAGACTGACAGCAGGCCCCTGCACTCCAGCCTGGGTAAGAGTGAGACCCTGTCTCAAAAAATAAAAATAAAAAATAAAATAAATAAAATAAAAATTTTAAAAGGGTAAATTTTAATAAACCTGCATTTTTTACAAACTTGAAAACTATAATATTACCCAAATTTAATGAAAAACACCAAGTTGTGCAGGAGAAAGGCCTCAAGATAAATCAGAACATTTTGCATCTTCATCTTTCTCGACCATGAAGAAGCAGTTGGCAGCACTGAGCACCACCCTCCTCTCGAAATGCACGTCTTCTGGCTGATGCCATTTTAGAGCATCCAGGTTTCAGCTCCACAGTGAAGCTTACATTTCCTGCCCCAGGATTCCGCCGAGCGGAAGGTGTCTGGAATTCACGCCTCTGCATGACATCCATTTATCTCCCACTGAATTTTCCACCGTTTGCCATTGTGCACATAAACTGTAGCTTGGCCTGAGAGTGGACCTTACCACTTCTCGAAAGGTACATGTCGCCATGAAAAAAAAATACACAGTTGCCCTTGCATGGAAAAGTCCTGTCCCCAGAAACCATCAATTCTGCTTTGCTTTTTTGAGCCTTCATTTGCACAATCCATTGATGCTATAAATTACTGGTAAGGCTTGTATGTCCCCTCGTCTCCTCATGCAACAAGGAATTTGCATCCCAGAGGAAAGAAAATGATAAGATAAAAGAATAGAAGAATGGTAATGAATTGCTGCATGCTTCTTAGCAGTGAGAGGGAAGAATTGGGGAAACTGAGAGATCCCTCAGACCATGCCATTTGGATCATAGCAGAGGTAATATCCAAAATATTAAATGACATGTACAAGATGGACATAAACAATCAGAGAGATGCCATCTGTAGCCTCCACTACAGCCTCATGAAATGCATCCTGGCTGCCCTCGCCCTCTGGACATTGGCTGGAGCTGAGGAAGTTTAAGACAGCAATGTGCCCTCTGCTTACACTCACTCCAAACACTCTGCTCTCGGTAACAAATAATAATAGAGCTAATTGTTAGAAGTGAAATACTAATAAAGCATCCCACTGTTAAAATCACAAGCAAACGATTCCAAAGTCTACAAGTTACAAGCTACCAGGAATCATTAAAAGCAAATTGCATCACTCCTTTCTATTCAAAGTTTTTAGGTGTTTTAAGAAGCAGCACAGAGCCTCCGGGGGCCTCCAGTGACCATAAGTTACTACATTATTGTTAATCCAGGACTTGCAAAGAAGAGACCCCCAGGGGTAGAGTTCAAAAATTCTAAAAACTGGGGCTTGGGTGTGGTGGCTGTTGCTTGTAATTCCAGCACTTTGGGAGGCCGAGGCAGGCAGATCTGTTGAGCCCAGGAGTTTGAGACCAGCCTGGGCAACATGGTGAAACTTTGTCTCTACAAAAAATACAAAAATTAGCTGGGCATGGTGGTGTGCACCTGCAGTCCCAGCTACTCAGGAGGCTGAGGCAGGAGGATCACCTGAGCCTGGGGAGGTCGAGGCTGCAATGAGCTGCAATCGTGCCACTGTTCTCCAGCTTGGGCAACAGAGCGAGAGCCTGTGTCAATAACGTTTTTAAAGTTAAAAAAAAAATCCTAAAAACTGGAAGTGGGGAGTGGGCAGACCATTTCAAACTCAGCCAGGAAGCACTGAAAGACACCCTGGCCTGTGCAATCAGACACCTTCGCTGCCTCTTTTCCTTCTACGACTGGCTAGTGATGTGTCTACCCCCAGGACACGGGCCCAGCGTCAGGCTTCCAGAAATGCTCTACATCCTGAGATGTGGGTAAAAGGGAGGGGAAGGGCCAGTCCGTTCCCACTTCTACTTCCAAACAAGAACATTTGTAGTCCCCATCAAAAGCCAAATGGGAGGAGAATGCAAGTTCATGAGCTTTCTTTTGCAAGACATTTGTTGTACAGATTATTTCATCATCCAGGTAAAAAGCCTAGTACCTAATCAGTGGGCTTTTGATCCTCACCCTCCTCCCACCCTCCACCCTCAAGTAGGCCCTGGTTTCTGTTGTTCCCATCTTTGTGTCCAGGTGTACTCATTGTTTAGCTCCCACTTATAAGTGAGAACATGTGATATTTGGTTTCTGTTTCTTTGTTAGTTCACTTAGGATAATGGCCTCCAGCTCTATCCATGTTGCTACAAAGAAAGTGATCTCATTCTTTTTTATGGCTGTGTAGTATTCCATGATACATATGCACCACATTTTCTTTATCAAGTCCAGCATTGATAGGCATCTAGGTTGATTCTATGTCTTTGCTAGAGATTTAGAAGGTAGAATTGTCAGGACGTTGGATGTGGTAAGGAATAAAAGAGAAAGAACATTTTACATGGCTCAAAATTAGATGGTGGATTACTCAACAAAAAATAAGAATGAATCACCAACACAATAACAAAGATGAATAAGCTACATAGTATATAATTCCATTTATAGAACATTCTGGAAAAGACAAAACTACAGGTACAAAAAACAGATCAGTTGTTTCCATGCACAGGGGCTTGGAACACAATTTGGGTACAAAGGGCATGAGGGAAGCTTTAGGGGTGGTGGAACTGTTCTGTACCCTGAGTATGGAAGTGGTTATATGACTATAAGCTTTTATTAAAACTCACAGAGCTGTGAACTAAAATGGCGAATGTACTCTATGTCAATTATACCTCAATAAATCTGACCTAAATAAATTTCTGTCTTGGGCAAATGGGTAGAAAATGGTGTCACCTACTGATACAGAAAATACTAGGGAAGGAACACGTTTTAGCTGTAGAAAGACAGAATTGGCTTTCTATTCGGATTGTTTATTTAAAAATAGAGACAGGGTCTTGCTCTGTTGCTCAGGCTGGAGTGCAGCGGTGTGATCACAGCTCACTGTAGCCTCGACCTCCCAGGCTCAAGTGATCTTCCCACCTCTGCTTCCCAAATAGATGGTACTGCAGGCTGGTGCCACCATGCCTAGGTGGTGTTGGCTATGTTGAATTTGAACATCCAAGAGATTGGGAGCCATTGGCAGCTGGACACATGGGTGTGGAAGAGCTCGTGAGAGAGGTCAGGTGCCATAGTACAGAGCGGGCAGCCATCAACTCACAGGGACAGAGCCGTGAGGGTGGAGAGCTGGACCTGGGAGAGAGGCTCATGCTTGGGGGCATTCAGCAGCCAGCTGAGAGGTGTGATTTTAGCTGTTTTCCCTCCATGCCTTCCCTGAAATACCTCCATCCTATGCCTGTATATCCTAAAAATAATTTAACTTTAATTTTTCCATTAGCATCTTTAAAAGCAAACATTCCTGGGAAAGATAATGCAATGAAAAAAAAAAACCCTAATGTAATGATGCCTTAATGTACATTATTGAGGTCAGATCCTCTTATGAAAGTTGAGTTTGAATTTAGTGTGGTTGGCCAGGCACAGTGGCTCACACCTGTAATCCCAGCACTTTGGAAAGCTGAGGTGCAAGAATTGCTTGAGGCCAGGAGTTTGAGAGCAGCCTGGGCAATATGGCAAGACCTCACATTTACAAAAAACTATTTTAAAAAATTAGGGTGGTGCCCTTAAATACTTCAAAATGTAGAGCATATTTATCAAATGTGTCCAATGATTGTGATGTATTATCTTTCCAAACATAGCTGAAAATGGAACGTCTCTTACCCTATGTAATACCTTTTTTCTTTTTTTGAAATGGAGTCTCACTCTATCTCCCAGGCTGGATTGCAGTGGTACAGTCTCAGCTCACTGCAACCTCTGCCTCCCGGGTTCAAGCGATTCTCCTGCCTCAGTCTCCTGAGTAGCTAGAATTACAGGTGCCCACCACCGCACCTGGGTAATTTTTTGTATTTTTAGTAGAGACGGGGTTTCACCATGTTGGCCAGGCTGGTCTCAAACTCCTGGCCTCAAGTGATCTGCCTACTTCAGCCTCTCAAAGTGCTGGGATTACAGGTGTGAGCCACCATGGCCGGACACGCTATATAATATCTATTAACATCCTAGAGGGGGTTCTTCTAAACGGTAGCTTGGGAAATTCTGCCTTATCTCAAAGGATGATGACTGAGGCTGGGAGGCATTCCCCGTGAAGTACTGAGTCCCGGGATAGACAAAAAAGCATGCATGCAAGATCTGGGCATCCCCTGGTCCTCAAACTGGGCGTCGGACAGAAACCAGCTATGGTGGCAGAGCGGAGAGGGGAGCCAGCCCTCTCCCAGGTCCCCCAGCCAATCCTTGCTTAGCCATACATCAGCCCAAAGGGTAGTTAGCCCTGACTGCTGATTCTGGAATTCTAACCTCAAAGATTTTGGGTTTCAGATTCAGATAAGGAAGAAAAAACAACCATATTATTAAATTCAACGGGAAAACGAGTAAAAAGAAATAGATACGTTTAAACTTTATAGTATTTACATGATTAAACAAATGAAGTTCATTGCAGTTGGTGACATTTTCCATACATAATTTATCAGGTAATAATCCAGTAATCAATAATTTAATTTAAAAGAATTATATATAGATATATATACACACCTATAATATATACATATATATAGCTATAGATAAAGTGAAAAGGTTTAATGTGAGAAATAAAGTAACAAAAGAGAAGGTGCCTGTTGTTCCTTTCCCTCTTTTCTTAGTGGCTGTTTTCCCTGGGAGACCAAGTAACAACATGGGAGTGAGCTGATAGATGCTGACATGAAGAAGTTGTGACGGTGCCAGTTAGCAATTTGTAAACGCCAGGCAGGGGCACGTGCTTAATTATAATTGTACAAACTAACAATGTACATATTCCAGTTATTTTTAACTCAGTATTTTGAAATAATTGTAGACTCATAGGAAGTTGCAAAAATAATACTGAGAGGGTCCTGTATACCCTTCACCGTCCTGATTCCTGCAACGCTAACTGTACAGTGCAGGATACAGCACATCAGCAGGAAGCTGCTAACTGGTCTATAGACCTAATTACGATTTTAATGTTCCAGGCCTGGTGTGGTGGCTGATGCCTGTGATCCCAGTACTTTGGGAGGCTGAGGCAGGCAGATGACCTGAGGTCAGGAGTTCGAGACCAGCCTGGCAAACATGGTGAAACTCCATCTCTACTGAAAAATACAAAAACTAGTCAGGCATGGTGGCAGGTGCCTGTAATCCCAGCTACTAGGGAGGTTGAGGCAGGAGAATCGCTTGAACCCGGGAGGCGGAGGTTGCAGTGAGCCGAGATCACACCACCGCACAACAGAGACTCCGTCTCAAAAAGAAGAAGAAGAAAAAAAAGATTTTACCACTCTAAAGGGGAAATTGGAGTTTTATTATTCTGATTTGCTTTGCTTTCTTTCTGCCTCCTCTTCAGAAATACTCACTTCGGGGACTACAGGTACAATGCCAGACAGACCTGCAACACTGTGCTGTTACCTCAATTTTGACCTTATATACACAAGGAGTCTGGGGAGAGAATCCAGTGAACCCCACCCAAACTTGGCTCCAGCCTCATTTATATCTAAACGCCTATCCGGCGAATTCTGATTATTCAGTGGGCTAATATCATTGTAATGACTTGGCTTTTAAGAGAGTTTCCCTGTATATGCGGACATGTGGAAGCTGCAAGGCGAAAAAGGGCCCAATTTTTATCCTTCCCTGAATCACACCCTCTGCAATATAACTTTCTCCTCCCACAAGGGGTAGCATCTATGTCCCATCTCTGCAATTTGCACTGGCCCTGCAACTTGGGTTGGCCAGTGTTATGTGAAGAAGTAACAGGGTGCCAGGCAGTTCTGAGCCCAGATCTCAAGAGGCTATAACTTCTATACTTCTTATTGAAGCCCTGTAGTCCCCATACGAACAAGGCCAAGCCAGCCTGCTGGAGAAGGACCATGAGGAGCAGGGCTGACACAACCCAACTGAGGCCACCTTTGATCACGCAGCTGACAGCAGATGGCTGAGCCAGCCCAGCCGAAAGCAGCCACGCCTAGCCCAGCAATAAGCACCGCACCAGCCCATAGACTTGTGCAACTTATTTTGGTAAGTCACTGATTTTTCAATTTTAGATAACTGGTACAGGCAAAGACTTACTTGAGTAGGGGGAAGCTGCATGGGCCCTTGGGGCTGGGGAAGTTTTCCTAGAGTGAAGGGATTTCCAGCCCAAAGGTAATAAAGCTTTTACCTCTCTTGTCTTAAGGTTTCATGCAGACAACAAATATCTGTCGAATGTCTACTGTGTTCATTGCACTCACCACTGCCCTCCCTCATGTCGTGTGCAATGACTGACAAGCAGTTTCTGCCTCCAAGACTCAGTCTAGTGAGGTGACACCACAAGTCTCGACAGGGAGCCAGGCTGGCGTAAGGCCCTACTGGTAGTGGCACAGGTGAAGGAGATGCAAAGAAAAGGCAGGGCCCTCTGATTACTTTCTCTGAGTCTGAGGGTCTGAGGGCTGTTGCTAAGGTTCTTATTGAACAGAGGATGCAAAATGCTATATCATATGGTCATGCAAATTGTTATGTCAATACAGAGCATTCAAACATGCGTCAACAAGGCAAAGCTTCCATGAAACGAATCACAGGGAAGGACCGCCCAGTGTCTGACTGCAGGGCCCCGTGGGGGAGAGGCAAGCATCCAACACGGACACTGACACATCAATACAAGTCGAGATCACACCTCCTAGGGAAAGTGAACGTGCTCTGAGTACATGGAGGAGCAGAAAAGCCTAGTCAGAAAAGACTTCCCATGAAACCAGCATTCGAACACATATCCAGAGGGTGAATTACTTGGCGAAGAGAGGCGATCCTCCAGGAAAGGCATAGAATGAGCAAGACTAAGAGGTGGAGAGGTTGTTAGGAGAATAGCAGGATCAGGAAGTATAGCCATGAAGCTGGACAGACAGTTGGGGGAGCCCAGTGGGCTCAGTCAAGAATATTTGGTCTTAGGCCAATCACACCTGTAATCCCAGCACTTTGGGAGGCTGAAACAGGAGGATCACTTGAGCCCTGGAGTCTGAGAGCAGACTGTACAATGTAGTAAGACGCTGTCTCTACAAAAAATAAAAGTTAGCCAGGCCTGATGGCATGCACTTGTAGTCCCGGCTACTCAGGAGACTGAGAAGATAATCTCTTGAGCTCAGTTGTTCACGGCTGTAGTGAGCTATGATGGCACCAGTGCACTCCAGCCTGGGCAACAGAGCAAGACCTTGTCTCAAAAGAAAAAATTAAAATTAAAAAAATTGTCTTTATTCCAAATGCAGTGGGAAGACTTAGAAGGGGAATCATCGTTATGTCAGTTTGAACCACATGAAACTGACATTTTTGCTGGTCAAAAATGACCAACACTGGCAGTTTTATGTGGTTCAACCTAATACAGATTTGAGCATCCCAAATTCAAAAATCCAAAATGTTCCAAAATGCAAAACTTTCTGAGGGCGGACATGATGCTCAAAGGAAACGCACATCGGAACATTTTGGATTTCAGATTTTCAGATCTAAGATGCTCAACCAGTAAATATCATGACAATACTCCAAAATCTAAAAGTCCAAAATCCAAAACACTTCTCATCCCAAGCATTCTGAAAAAGGGATCCTCCATCTATATTTCCAAAAGAATCTTCAGCCTGACCCTTCCAAGGTTGACCATTTGTTACTGGTCTTTTAATTCCAAGGTGATTTTCTCATTTCCTTTCACAGGCAAGTCAAGCCTTGGCACCAAGAGAGCAGGGAGCGAGAGGTGTGGGGGCCGAGGTCAGATGGGTCCCCACATCCTATTCTCTGGAGGAGCAGCGACACTGTCATCTCGCTCACCTTTCTTCACAGCCTGCAGTGCCCCACGTGGAGGTGTGGGCTCACCAGGGAGGACTCTCACCTCGGACAGCTGATCCCTGTCCCCCACGCCCAGGGACATTCTTCTTGCCAGGAGTGGATGAGTTCCCAGTGGAGGTGGTGGACTCCTAAGCTTTTCAAGGGATGGGCTCAAGTAATACAATCCCCCCGCACACCTAGCCATCGGTGGCCCCTTGTTCTCAGCTTTCAGTTGCTTCTGTGTATGCGATACCAGAATCCAGGTCACAGCTCAACTGGACATCACGGCACTGACATTGTTCATTTTCATTTTGGCAGCACGCTCAGAGCTGTTCAAGAGAAGGTCACAGCGAGATCATATAAACCAAATTTAGCCATCTGGGTACAAGGAGAGAGTTAAGTGATTCGTGTCTGATAAGGAAAACCAGCTTTTCACAAAGCATCCTTTAGCGGGAGCCTTTTAGAAACCTCAGACATGACACCTGTCAAACCTCACAGCGCACCTGGGCTTGAGGGGACTGGAGAGTGCACAGGTTCCCTGTGTAGATGAGATCCCAAGGAGATGGTGGTAGTTTTCTCATCTTAGACTAACTCCTATATCCCAAAGTCCCAGAGCACTTTATGTTCCCTGGTCACACGTTGAGGGAGGCGATTTTAAACTAACTGGAGCAGAGAGGCTGGGGCGGGGCTTAGTTCACCTCCACTCATGGTCTCTGCTCACCCTGAAGTCACATCTGGCACTAAACCATTTCCCTAGAATAGGTGCCTCACTCTGCTACACATTAATCACGAAACTAAACAAGAGATTTGACCGAGCATGGTGGCTCACGCCTGTAATCCCAGCACTTTGGGAGGCCAAGGCAAGCGGTTCACCTGAGGTCAGGAGTTCAAGACCCGCCTGGCCAACATGGTGAAACCCCATCTCTACTAAAAATGCAAAAAGTAGCCAGGTGTGGTGGCAGGTACCTGTAATCCCAGCTACTTAGGAGGCTGAGGCAGGAGAATTGCTTGAACCCGGGAGGTGGAGCTTGCAGTGAGCCGATATCGCACCACCACACTCCAGCCTGGGCAACAGAGCAAGACTCCATCTCAAAAATAAATAAATAAATAAACAAACAAGAGATTTGGCTGGGCTGGAGTGGGGTGGAAATCAGGAAATCATACACCGGATAGCAAAATTTCACAGAACTTTTCTTTCAACATCTCTCTTCATTTCCTGAAGACCCTTCCACCAAAACCTACCCCATATTTCTTCCCCCTCTTCCCCCACACAGTTCCTCAGATCAACTCCAATGGCCGTAGCCCACTCCGCAAGGCAGATGCCAGACATTTGGTCTTCTCATCCTCATTCTCCATCCTTGGAAGCCACTTAATGAGGAATTGAGAGAGATGGGGTGGCCTGGGATGGGGACAGGGGAGACTCAAGTATTCACTCTCTAGCATAGGCCACTTCTTACAGGAGAGAATTAAAACTGTCCTACATTACTATTACTTCCCATATTATAGTATTAGTAGTAGTAGGCCAAGGAAAGCAGACTCGGGGAGACAAAAGGACAACAATTTCAGTGTACAAACAGAATCAAATAGCCATTATGTGAGAATTGTTCATGGTTCAGGGTGACTTTGAAAATGGCCTCTTCAATGACAGAGGAAAATGAAGTTATCGGGACAGCTATCACGTGTCACACACTGAGATGCTGTGAGTGTTAAATTTTAATACATTTGGTGCAAGGAAAATGGAAATTTCTGAAGAAGAGAAAAGCCAAAGGGCAAAGAGAAGAGAAATGAAACCAGCCTGGGAGTGGGGGAGTGGAAGCTGGGGCTGTCACGAGGCCCTGGCACCATGCCCTCTTTCTTGTAAGGGAGATAGATGCGCTCTCAATCACTGTGGGCCCAACTGGGAGGTTGGTTATGCCTTTGAAAAATGACGAAAACTACTGAAACTAAGGGGAAAATACAGAGCGAAGGCAGTTAACTCTCAACTGTTCAGGGGCTGATGCTGAACTTGGGAATGATCTAGACTTTGCCTTTCTTCCTCTTCCTTTCCTGCATGTTGGCAAATGCATTGCTCACAAGCACTTTATGCTGATGGTGAACAACCGTGCACCTACTACATTAGTTAAATATTAGCATCTTTGATGAATGTTCTAGAGAGCCTGGGAAGAGTGTTTACATTTTCAATATAGCCATGAATTTTGGACAGATTTGAGAACTGACTCCATAAGAGTGAATGTGCTATTCCCAGGAACCCACACCGCAACAGCTGAAGACCGGCAACACAGCTATTAAGTTCTGCCTTAAGGAATTCTCACCATCAGTGTGGAAGGAGATGTCCAGAAAAAAATGTGGGGGGATTAGAATCGTGTCAAGAATAAAAAGGAAAATGCAGATAACATCCAACTACTTCTGTAGAAGCCCTCCCTCCAAATGTTGCACCACTTTCCCCAATACCCAAAGAAAAAGATTTTACTTGGGGAAAAAGTCAGCAGCAGCACATACAAAAATGACCATACCAAGACGCTCTGAGTCCACGGGACTCATGGAGGGTAAGAAACTTGAGAGGAGAACTGTGCTGGGGTGGCTAGTGTCTCTATGGAATGGCCTTTGGGTCTTCCTCCCTTCCGGGACCACAGGAATAGTGGCCTGCCAGGAAGGGTCAGATGATTCAGGGGCTGCCCAAGGTGTGCAATGTGAGTATGGGTTTCTCCAACCACAACCCAATGCACAGCTTTATCTTGGCAAATTCGTTGCTCATAAGCTCTTTGTCCCGATGATGAACAATCCCTCACCAAGCACATCAGTCAAATATTAGCATCTTTGATCAAAGTTCCAGAGAGCTGGGGAAGAGGGTTTAAATTTTTATGACAGCCATGAATTTTTGACTATTTTGAGAGCTGACTCCATCAGGAGTAAATGTGCTCTTCCCCAGATCACAGCCCCTCCATTCCCACGAGGCTGCCTGGGTGGGAAGCCCCAAAGTCCACAGAGAGTAGGCAAGGGCCAGGCCTCTGTGGAAGACTACTTGGGTCTGCGTGGGACCCCCAGAGCCCTGGGCTGCGGGCTGACACAACCCAATCCTGGCCAGGTGAGGTGGCTCATGCCTGTAATCCCAGCACTTTGGGAGGCCAAGGTGGGAGAACTGCTTGTGCCCAAGAGTTTGAGACTAGCCTGGGCAACAAAGTGAGACACCATCTCTACAGAAAATAATTTAAAAAAAAATAGCCAGGCGTGATGGTGCATGCCTGCAATTTCAGCTACTTGGAAGGCTGAGGTGGGAGGATCGCCTGAGCCCAACAGGTCAAGGCTGCAGTGAGCTATGGTTGCACCACTGCACTCCAGCCTGGGCAACAAAGCGAGACCCTGTCCCAAAAAAGAACCAAAAACCAAAAAAATCCAATTCTCTCAATTTCCTTAGTCAGCAGGGAGATTAAAATGAAAACAATAGTCACACTACTACACTTCCACCAAATAGTTAAAGTGAAAAGATAGAAAATACTGTTAACGAGGATGTGGAGCAAACAGGAAGCTCACACACCGCTGTGTATAACCGTTTCCATCCTAGGAAACTGTTCTGCAGTATCTATTAAAACTGAACAGGCCTAGGCCACATGGCCCTAGAAATTTGACTCTCAGGCACACACTCAACAAAAATGCATATATAGCTTCACCAAAAACGTCTATAAGAATGCTCACAGCAGCACTACTTTCAAAATACCCAAACTGGAAATGCCCAGCAACAACAAAGTGGGTAAACCCATCATGGCATCTTTAAACAAAGGGATATCATGAAGTGAAAAGGGTGAAGAGTCTGCAACTACATGAAGCAACATGACTGAGTCTCAACAACATAATATTGAGCAAAGGAAGCCTGATCAGGTGTGGTGGCTCAGGTCTGGAATCTCAACACTTTGGGAGACCAAGATGGGAGGGATCGCTGAAGCCCAGGGGTTTGAGACCAGCCTGGGCAACATAGCGAGACCCTGACTCTACAAAAATATTTTAAAAAATTAGCCAGGGCAGCCGGGTGTGGTGGCTCATGCCTGTAATTCCATCACTTTGGGAGGCTGAGGCAGGTGGATCCTGAGGTCAGGAGATCGAGACCATCCTGGCTAACATGGTGAAAACCCATCTCTACTAAAAATACAAAAAAATTAGCTGGGCCAAGTGGCAGGCACCTGTAGTCCCAGCTACTCGGGAGGCTGAGGCAGGAGAATGGCGTGAACCCGGGAGGTGGAGCTTGCAGTGAGCTGAGATTGCACCACTGCACTCCAACCTGGGCACAGTGAGACTCTGTCTCAAAAAAAAAAAAAAAATTAGCCTGGTGCAGCGGCTTGCCCCTGTGGTCCCAGCTAGTTCCGAGGCCGAGGCGGGAGGATCGCTTAAACTCAGAAAGTCGAGACTGCAGTGAGCCGAGATGGCACCACGGCTCTCCAGCCTGGGTGACAGAGTGAGAACCTCTCTCAAGAAAAGAAAAAAAGAAAAAGGAACCAGACACAGAAAGGTATTCGCTGTGTGATTTCCCATTATGAAGTTTGAAACGGGCAAAACTAATCTATGGTATTTGAAGTCAGGATAATAGTACCTTTGGAGGTGGGGGAATAGAAGGAAACACAGGGTGGGGGTTAAGGGATGCTGGTTACATGGACGTGTTCAGTCCATAAAAATGTATGGAGCTGTACACTTACGATGTGGGCACTTTTTGTATATAGATTATACTTTAAAGGGTGCAAAAATAAGAGGCTGGGGAGTGGGTAGGACAGTCATGCTTGTAATTGGCAGCAGCAAGGGGTGGGATGCAGGGTGAGGGGAGAGCTGATGAACCAAAGAAATAATTAAGGGTAGGCACAGCACTGCAGATGGTTAGGGCACAGGCTGACTGAGAGCAGGTTGGAAGCTCTTTTACTGCAGAGCATGTGACCTTGCATGCTAGCCACCCTGAACAGGAACAATAGGCATTTGCTGCCTGCTGCCCACCACCATCCCACCCGGTGATGGTGTAGCTGCAGTCTCCCTTGTCACTGTCATGTGCGCTCTTCTCTTTCTTCTACCATCAGAGGAGGGATGAGACATGTTTATCAGGAACTGCATGTTTAGGGCAAAGTAGGAGAATGAAGCTCATGGGCTGGCAGATGATATATATCTCAGAGCTGCAAGGATAAGGCAGAGCATGTAGGTAAGGCCTGGCTCTAGAGGGACTCCAAAGTTAAACGGAAGTCTCTAGACTTCATCAATGGGGAAAGTGATCCAATGGAGATTTGATCTGGGAATGCTAAACGGAAGTGGTGAAACCAAATGTATTAGCTACTCTCAACTGAGTGGTCTCTCCAAGAACAGAGAAAACGCCCACAGGCCTGCCTCCTGGGATGTTATTAAAAAGCTGCCACACATACATTAGGATTTCTAGGTTTTCAAATAAGTTCCAAAACGCCCCAGCTTATGACTTTAAACCATAGTACAAAAGTTTCTAAAGTTGATGGAGAAATTCTGTTTCAAAAACACTATATTATTTGAAAGAAAAATAGTGCTTTTTATAAACCAAGCTATACAATAAGCTTTTGAAATAAGCTTTTGGGAGGCTTGGCAAAATTGGAAAAGGAGGCCAGATGCCCTGCAGTTCAGGTCAACAGAAATCTATGACAAGGTTTAATGTCACAGAGGTGAACTCCATCCATATATACTTAAATGAAAGGCTTCAGTTGGGAGCTCTGGAAATTATTTTCATTTTACGTATATATATATAATGCATGTTCACATAGAACACACACACACACACACACACACACTCTATACAGCTAGCACCAAACTGAGCCAAACTTAGAGCATCACCTATCTTTGTTGGCAATGACACATTTGACCACTGCTTAGATGTGCAAAAACCCTCAGGGAAGGGTTTTAAAGAAGATACTTGGGTTACAGAGAGAAATGGGAAAACAAATTATGTATGGGTATTTACTTGTGCACCAGGAGTATCATTGACACTAATCTTTGGTTTGGACTTGGATTTGAGCTCTGTCTTCTGCAAGTTTCTGTGGTGGCTTCCCAATGTCATGAAAGTAGCATCATAATGCAGTGTGGTAAAGTAGAAAAAGCCTTGGGCTGACAGTCAGGAGACACGGGTCCTAATACCCTAACACCTGGGACAGTCCTAGTTTCTATGCATTGGCTTGATGTAATTCTAAGTAACATCTCCTTTCATTCTCAGAAGTGAACCAGTTTAAGAAGTGAATCATATGACAGGGAATAAGACAAAAATGGCTCCTCCTCCCTGAATCAGCATCTTCTTCAATGAGACTTTTCAGCTTCTTCATCCAACAGTGGGATCTTTTTCCTCTGCCTTCCATCTGAACTCATCTTATGACTTCATGTTGGCCAATAAAATTAAGTGGAAGTGTCTGGGTGTGGTGATGCACACCTGTAATCCCAGCACTTTGAGGGACCGAGGTAGGTGGATCACTTTAAGTCCAGGAGTTTAAGACCAGCCTGGTCAATGTGGCAAAACTCCATCTCTACTAAAAATACAAAAATTAGCCAGGCGTGGTGGTGCATGCCTGTAATCTCAGCTACTTGGGAGGCTGAGGCAAGAGAATCACTTGGACCTGGGAGGTGGAGGTTGCAGTGAGTCAAGATCATGCCATTGCACTTCAGCCAGGGTGACAGAGAGAGACTCCATCTCAAAAAAAAAAAAAAAAAAAAAAAAAGACAAAAAACTCATAGTGGAAATGATGTGCTAGTCCGTAGCCAAGGCTTCCGCATACCATGCCTATTTTTACTGTTTCTCTTGGAAGTCTTTTCAAATGCCACGTGAACATGCCTGAGCAGGCCTCCTAGAGCCTGAGAGACTATGTGGAGTACAAACAAATCCAACTGGCTGAGGCCAACACAGGCCAGCTGACCCCCAGATGATCTGGTAGTTGACTGCAGATGCCTAGATGAACTCAGTCAACAGCAGATACACTATCCACGTGAGCCTGGCTCAAATTTATCATCCATCAAATCGTTAGCTAAATACATTTTTGTTTTAAACTAGTAAGATTGAGGTTATTATGTATCAGAAGCTAACTGATACATATGGTCTCCCTAGTTCTAATGACCACTTTGTCTCTAACCATCCCTGCAAACTTGAGCAAATCCCTTAACTCTGGAGTTAAATGTTAAGTGAAGGCAGGGCATGACGGCTCACACGTGTATTCCCCGCATTTTGGGAAACCAAGGTGGGAAGGTCGTTTGAGGCCTGGTGCTCAGACAAGCCTGGGCAACAGAGTGAGGCCCTGTCTCTATGAAAATAAAAGTTAAGTGAAGGGCAAATAAATCTTGTAAAGAGGTTAGTGCTGTTGCCTGTATTCCTTTCCTATTCCTATTGTTGCCGTAAAAAAATTACCACAAACACAGTGTAGAAACAACACAGATTTATTCTTTTCTGGTTCTGGAAACTAGAAATCCAAAATGAGTTTCAATCAGTTTCAACAGCAGAATCTGTTTCATGCCTTTTCTGGCTTCTGGAGGCCACCTGCATTTCTTGGCTCTGACCCCTTCCTCATTCCAACCTCCGCTTTAATTATTGTATGTCCTACTTCCTCTCTGAGCTCCTGCTTTGGTCTCATAAGGATCCCTGAATTTATGTTCGGCCCACCCAACTAATCCAGTATTATCTTCCTGTCTCGGGATCCTTAATTTAGTCACAACAGCAAAGCCCTTTTGCCATATGAGATAACATTCACAGATTCCAGGGATTAGGACCCGAATATCTTTGGGGACCATTCAGCCTACCACATTGCCTAGCAACTCATATAGTAGGCACTCTTTTGAAAACTAGAGCAATAGAGATACAAAGAACAGTTCCTGTGCAAAAGTAGGAAGTTGGACTGGAATGACTTTCATGTATTCTTGAGCAATAACACTTGAGTACTTTTCATTTCTCTGTTGCCACAATTGCCCCTTGCATAGCATAGGCCATTGCTTGAGGGGTGATACAAGAATGAACATTGTTCATTAAAGGCGTGAGATCTAAGGATCAGTTTTTTCCCAGTGCCTCATCCAAAGTGAGTCATATGGCCAGAATGCATTACATATATATATTACATTCTGTTGTATGTTATATAGTCCAGACCGGAGATGGTGATGGTTTAGTAAGTGCAGCTGGAAAAAAGAAGAAACTGAATGAGGGACATATATTAACTCCAATCTGGGAAGAGAGATGTTCTAAATGGAAGCTGTCCATTCAAATTACACACCCTAGAGTAGTCACGTATTTGTGGTCAAGGGTGCAAGAGAGGGCAGATGGTAACAATAGGGAGAGAGAGGGTGCAAGAGAAGAATGAGATATCAGAAAAAGGGGAATGAAAAATGCAAAGTGGAAAAAGAAAAAGCAGCTCCATTTGGAAGAATGAATCTTATAAAATACCAAATGGCACAGCGACCACATGCCGGCAGCACAGGCTGAGTGAGAGGCAGAGCCACCAGCCCAGCCCTCCTGCTGGGACCCATAAGGCATTTGTAACCATTACCACGCCATCTGCTTCTATGATTAATTGCTTTTGAAGAAGCACCTATTCTCAGTGAGAAAAGATCAGAATATTACAAAAAGGATTTCTAGAAATGATAAAAATGACTGCTTGTCAAACTCAAATTGAATTGGGAAGTAAAATAGGTCTGGTATATGTGCTACTAAGAGAGAATCTAGAACTGAAACTCAGATGAACTGCCCCCTGCCAGGGGACTTTTGATGCATGAAGATCCTGTGACAGCATCCAATGTAGGGAAGACTCACAACATGAATCAGAATAACAATAACAACAAAATTTGCTGAGCATTTACCATGTGCTAGGAGTTCCATATGCATTCACTCACTTGGTACTAAAAATGACACTGGGAGGTAAGTTCTGCACACCCTTGTCTTAAGACAAAAGTGGCCGGGTGAGATGGTTCACGCCTGTAATTCCAGTACTTTGGGAGGCCAAGGTGGTGGATCATCTGAGGCCAGGAGTTTGAGACCAGCCGGATCTCGATAAAAAATTAGCCAGGTGTGGTGGCACATGCCTGTAATCCCAGCTACTTGGGGAGGCTGAGGCAGGAGAATTGCTTGAATCCGGGAGGCAGAGGTTGCAGTGAGCTGAGATTGCGCCATTGCACTCCAGCCTGGAGGACAAGAGCGAAACTCCATCTCAAAATAAATAAATAAATAAATAAAAGCTCTGAGGTACAGAAACTTCCTGATTCTCATGGAATAACAGCAGCAGTCTAGACTGAAATATCTCCTACGTTCCTACATCCTACGAAAACTACACAAATCAGCAAAAAAGCGCAAGTTAAACTACCCCAAATATGTTTACACTGTGCTTTTCTCTACAAGAGAAAAAAAGTCCTAAAATTGTATTCAGATGTAAGTAGGAAGAGAAATATCTGAAATGAGCCAAACCAATTCTAAAGTTCATGCAAAAGTAAAGATGAAAGTACAGAGAAAAGAGACGAGAATAACTGGGTGGGGGATGGGGAACTAATTGTACAAAACGCTGAAGAAAATCACCCCCAGAGAGACGGAGTCCCACTCTGAAGAAATTCTGAAAACAGATCTGGGGGCTGGTAGAGCAGAGCACTGGCTAAAGGAGACTTAGAAGGAAAGGAGTTGAAAGTGCTCAGAATTCATGATGGCAATTTTGGAAAAGCACCACTTCTGGAAGAGGGGGAGGCAACGTGGAGCAGAATGCTTGTTGGTGAAAGAAAAGGAAGAACCACGCGGCAGAAATTAAGGGGCCTTTAGAAAAAAAAAAAATGACAGAATCAGTTAACATTCCCTTCCCAGAGGCACTATTTATTTTTAAAATTGTACCTTACTAGGCTGAGAAAAAAAGTGCTTGAATTAAGAAACCTAGTAAGCCCAGCCTGGCCAACATAGCAAAACCCCGTCTCTACTAAAAATACAAAAATTAGCCGCATGTGCGGGCACGCTCCTGTAATCCCAGTTACTCAGGAGGCTGAGGCAGGACAATTGCTTGAACCTGGGAGGCTGAGGTTGCAATGCGCCAAGATCACGCCACTGCACTCCAGCCTGGGCGACAGAGCGAGACTCCGTCACAATAAAAAATGAAAAGTAAATAAAAATAGAAAAGAAAAAACAAGAAAAAGACACCTAGTAAGCCATACAAACTCTTTACACTTACCTTTAAAATAATCACTTGTTTTTACTGGTCTACAAAAATAATGTAATGTATTTCAAATAACAGAAAATTACAGCTGATATACATACAAAGTTACTATAAGAAGAAAACACAGCGTGAAAATTTGACTCAAGTTTTCTAGTCCTCCTCCTCCCTCTCCCCACAAAAAGCAGGGGAGACTCACTTTTCAACCAGCATCAAATATCATAACTCGACTTGAACAAACATTTGAAGATATGAAAGACATCTCAAGATGTTCCAAGAAATCGGGAAGTACAAAAAACACTTGTGAAACAAGTTGACCAAACTAAGGAGAAAAAAAGGAAAATCATCTCAAAAATTTAGATTACAAGAAAAAATACCGACTAAAAATATAAGGAACACTGAATAGAGGAATAAAGATAGCCAAAACAAAGAAAATAAGAAAGAGGTGAAGGGATCCAAGAGAATTTAAGAGAGCTATATAGAAGGTCAGCAAAAGAGACTCAACATACATATAATTGAAGTTTCAGAAAATGGAAAAAGAACTGCACTAATATTTAAATATAATCCAAACAAATATTTCTGAAATTGAAGAACTAACTATACATATTGGAAGGATCTACTGTGGACCTGGAAATATTGAATCAGAATAGCCAACCATGAGATATCTCAGTAAAATAATTTGACTTGATAAAGGGGAAAAAATCCTTTAGTTCTCAAGGTTAAAACGCAAACTGTTATAAAAAAGGAAATCAGCTTGGCATTAGCCTGACAGCAACATCCAAAGCAAAACAAAAGTAAAGCATTTTTTTTTTAACTCAAGAAAATGTGAGCCAAGGATTTTATATTTAGCCAAACTGTCCTTCCAATATTAAAGGTATAGAAAACGTTTTGAAAATGCAAGACATAAGTACAACATTCAGGAGTCCCACCTAAGAAATTTCCTTGAACATGAGTTTCATCCAACCAAGAGAAAGTCATGGAAACGTTAACAAAACATCCTTAGTGAGCACTAAATTTATTAAAGACTAGGACAAGCATAAAGACAAGAATGGAGGAATATATGAAACTTACGTATTCAAAGAAACAACAAAGCCAAAAACCTGGGAGGGGAGAGAGAGAGAGGAAAGTCAGTGTAAAATAAGTTTACTACTTGCCAAATAGAAAATAGAATTAAAAGATACGACTTACAGCTGACAAATCACATGGACTATGTGCAAGTAAGGAAGGGGAGTGGTGACTTATCTTTATAATGAACAGTAGTAGAATAAAATAAAAAATGCCATAAATATAAAAATACACATTTTCCAGAGAGTGAAAAGACAATCCACTGAATAGGAGAATTTTTTTTTTTTGCGAATTATTTATCTGATTAAGGGATAAAGGTTTAATACTCAGGATACATAAATAATTCCTACAACTCAACAACAAAAACACAAACAACAGAATAAAAGATTTGAATAGAAATTTCTCCAAAGAGCTTATAGAAATGGCCAATAGGCACATGAAAAGATGCTCAACATTATTAGTTCTTAGAGAAATGCAAATCAAAACCATAATGAGATTACACCTCACACCTACTAGGATGGCTGTAATCAAGAACACAGAAAATAACAAGTGTTGGCAAGAATGTGGAGAAACTGGAAGCCTCATACATTGCTGGGGGGAATATAAAATGGTGCAGCCATTGTATAAAACAGTCTGGCAGTTCCTTAAAAAGTTAAACATAGAATGACCATATGATCCAACAATTCTACTTTTAGATATATACCCAAAATAATTGAAAACTGGGACTCAAACAGATACTTGTATGAGAATGTTCATAGCAGCAGCATTATTCACAATAGCCCCAAAGTGGAAAAAACTCAAGTATCCATCAACAGATGAATGCTGAACAACATATGGTGGATACATATGGTATATTTCACCATAAAAAGGAATGACGTTCTGATACAGGCTACACATGGATCAACCTTGAAGACACTGTGCAAAATGAAATAAGCCAGACACAAAGGAACGAATATTGTATGATCCCACTTCTATGAAGTGTCTAGAATTGGCAAATTAATAGAGAAGGAAAGTAGAATAGAAGTTACTAGGAACTGGTGGGAGGAGAGAATGGGGAATTACTGCTTAATGGGTATAGAGTTTCTGTCTGGGATTATGAAAAAGATTTGGAAATAATAGTGATGGTTGCACAACATTGCAAATGTAATCAATGCCACTGAATTGTACACTTAACGGGTTAAAATGGCACATTTGGCATTATATGTATTTTACCACACACTCAGAAAAGCAATGGAAGATCTATAGAGACAGATTGCAGACTGGCGCTTGCCAGGGGCTGTGGGAAAGAAGAAAATGGGGGTCAACTGCTTAATAGGTACAGGGTTTTCTCTCTGGGTGATAAAAAACGTTTTGGAATGAGATAGAGGAGGTGGTTGCACAGCACGGTGAATGGACGAAATACCACTTAATTGTTCACTTTAAAATGGTTAGTTTTTTTTTTTTCAGTTTTGTTGATGGAGGTATAATTGACGAGTAAAATATATAAATATTTAACGTATACAAAGTGACGTTTTGATATACGTGTACATTGTGAAATGATTTCCATCAAGCTAATTAGCATTTCCATCACTTCACTACTTTTTTTTTGTAGTGAGAATACATCAGTTCTACTCTCTCTGCAAATTTTACATATACATTATTAACCACAGCCACCACATTGTACGTGAGATCTTCAGAATGTATTTATCTCATAACTCCAAGATTGTACCCTTTAACCAACATCTCCCCGTTCTCGCTACCTCCCAGCCCCTGGAGTGACTGCTGTGCTACTCTGTTTCCTTGAGTTCTACATTACTACATTTCATATAAAAGTGAGATCACGTGTATTTGTCTTTCTGTATCTGGTTTATTTCACTTAGAACAATGTCCTCCAGGTTTTCCCACGTTGTTGCAAATGGCAGGATTCTTTTTTTTTTTTTTGAGATGGAGTCTCACTCTGGTGTCCAGGCTGGAGTGCAGTGGCGCAATCTCGTCTCACTGCAACCTCCACCTCCCGGGTTCACGCAATTTCCTTGCCTCAGCCTCCCGAGTAGCTGGGATTAGAGGCATGCGCCACCATGCCTGGCTAATGTTTATATTTTTTGTAGACACAGGGTTTCACCGTGTTGGCCAGGCTGGTCTGAAACTCCTGACCTCAAGTGATCCATCCGCCTCGGCCTCCCAAATTGGTGGGATTACAGGCCTCAGCCACTGCACCTGGCACCCACACCGCTTTTTTTTAAGTTGATTATTCGTGTGTGTGTGTGTGTGTGTGTGTGTGTGTGTGTGTGTAAACATCACAGTTTCTTTATTCAGGGACACCTAGGTTGATTCCATCTCTTGGCTATTGTGAATAATGCCGCAGTGAACATGGGAGTACAGATAACTCTTTAACAGACTGATTTCGTTTCCTTTGGATAGATACCCTGTAGCGGGATTCCTGGATCAAATGGTAATTCTGTTTTTCATTTTTTGAGAAACTTCCATAGTGTTTCCCACGACAAGTTATAAAGGATCCCTTTTCTCCACATCCTCATCAACACTTGTTACCTTTTGACATTTTGATAATGGCCATTATAACTAGAGTAAGGTTATATCTCATCGTGGTTGTGATTTGCATTTTCCTGATGATTACTAATATTGAGCACCTTTTCATATACCACTTGGCTATTTATATATATTCTTTGGAGGGATGTTTATTCAAGTCTTTTGCCCATTATTAAATTGTCCTATTTGTTTGCATGCTATTGAGTTGTATGAATTTTCAATATTGACTCTTTATCATATACATGGTTTGTGACTATTTTCTTCCATTCTATGGAAGAAATCTTACCTTTTCATTTTGTTGACTGTTTCCTTTGCTGTGCATATATTTTTAGTTTGATGTAGTTTACATTCTTACACTGAAAATCTTTAATCCATTTTGAGTTAATTTTTGTGTGTCCTGTAAGGTAAGGATCCAGTTTCTTTCTTTCTCTTTTTCTTTTGCATTTGGATATCCAGTGTTCCCAGCACCAGCTGGAAAAAGACTATCCTTTTTCCATTGTGTCTTCTTGGTGCCTTTGTTAAGGATTAATTAAATGTGTGGGTTCACTTCTGGTGTTTCTATTCTGTTCCAACGGTCTATGTGGCTGTTTTTATACCAAGTATCATACTGTTTTTATTACTCTTGCTTTGTAATATAATTTGAAATCAGGAAATGTGATGCTTCCAGATTTGTTTTTCTTATTCAGAGTTGATATTTGTGGCCTCTTTGGAATTTTGATGGGGATTGCATTGAATCTGCAGATTGCTTTGGTATTATGGGCATTTTGATAATCCTGAATATTCTGATCCATGAACACAGGATGTACTTCCATTATTTGTGTCTTCTTCTATTCTTTTCACTAATGTTTTACAGGTTTTAGTGTATGGATCTTTCACTTCCTTGGTTTAATTTGTATTTTACTTTTTGTTGCTATTGTAAATTGCATAGTTTTTTAAAATTTCTTTTCCAGATAGTTTGTTTTTAGTGAATAGAAACACAATTGATTTTTTGTATGTTGCTTTTGCATCCTGCAACTTTACTGAATTTATCTATTAGTTCTAACAGTTTTATGATGGTCTTTAGGATTTTCTATACCTAAGATTATATCACCTGCAAAAAAAAAAAAAAAAAAAAAAAGAAAATTTAAATTCTTGCTTTTCTATTTGGATCCCTTTTATTTCTTTATCTTGTCAGTTTCCTGTGGCAAGGACTTCCACTACTTTGTTGAATAGAAGTGGTAAGAGTGGGCATCCTTGTCTTGTTCCTGATCTTGGAGGAAAATCTTTTTATGGCAGCAGTGGTGGCATTGGTGTCAATGAGTGGTGCCTGTGGAATGGCCATGGAGCTGGAGTCTTGAGTGCAGGCATGTGTGGGGGGACCACAGCTCCAAGCTTTAGGGTGGCAGTGGCACTAGCATCTGGGGTGCAGAAGCCCTCACTGCCACATTGGCAATGGTATGCAAGGTGTGGGTACTCTTACAGTGGCTGTGGAGTTGGGCTCTGGAGTGCAGGCATGAGCAGGGCTACTGCTGTTCCAGGGACATGCCTTTCGGAGCGGTGGCTCCAGTGTCTGTGGTGCAGTTGTTCACAGAGCTGCCATGGGGCCAGGGGCTCCAGCGACTGAGGCGTGCTTGCTGTGGCATTGTCTCTGACGTCTGAGGCACAGGAGTTCATGGTGCAGTGGTGGAGGTGGGGTCTGGAGCATGGTGTGCACAGAGCAGCCACAGCTCTGGGGTCTGGGAGGGTAGAGACTTGGAGGGGTGGGTGGCAGTCCTGGTCCCCAGTGGCACAACAGTGTCTGATTTCTGTGGGAAGGTGAAGAGCAGCATCTCTCTCTCTGAGGAGTTCATGGCAGTGATGACTGTTGGTTACATCAGTGGCGGAAGCTTCTGCTGTCCTCTGCAAAGCAGGCCACTGGGGGCTGTGAAAGAACCCACTGCATGACTGAATGATGGCCCTTCCCAATTTCTTTGTTCCTAGCCATCTCGATGTGCCACAGTTAGGCCGTCTCTCCACTCTCCAGTGATCCTTCAGCGGGGGTCTTTCTCCATTCATTGTTCCATTGTGTTGCTGGGCACATTCTCAATTGGATCCTTGAGCCCTCTGAAGGCTTTTATCATTGGTGGATAGCTGCTTAATTGTTGCCTTTTGTGAGGGGATGAAGGCTGGTATCTCCTACTATGTCACCTTGCTGACATCACCCTCCTAAGATGGTTAAGTTTATGGTATGTGAATTTCATCTCAATTTAACAAAGCAATTAAAGAATGTAAAAAGTCAGGTGTGGCAGTTCCAGGAAGGCTGAGGCGTGAGGATCCCAGCTACTAGGGAGGCTGATGTGGGAGGATCACTTGAGGCCAGGAGTTGGAGACCAGCCTGAGCAACACAGCAAGACCCATTTCTAAAAAAAAAATTTATTTATTTTTTCATTTACCAGTACCACTTGCCAATTTTGTTTTTAGTTTTTGTTTTTAATTTCTAAAAGGGATAGAAATAATCCAGTGAAACAGATCACATATAGAGAAAAACACAGTAAATACATAATGTCATACACATGCTAAAGATAACATTAGGAAATATTACAGATTTGAAGCCAAATACACCAGTCACATCAATGAGTATAAATGGAGTTGATTCATCTATTAAAAGAAAGTTTTCAAAAGTGCCTCACAAACCCAATTCTGTGATGCATACAAGAGACATACCTATAACAAAGTTATTTAGAAAGGTTAAAAATAAAGGTCTAGGCAAAGGTAACCCAGACAAATATGAACATTAAGGAAAAAAATGTTATTATTCCTATAGAAAACAGTAGCATTCAGGGGAAAACTATTAAACAATGAAAAATGATAAAGTTCAAAGTTCAGAATGAAGATTTAATAGTTATCATTACCTATACACCAGTAAAATAGCAATCACCTTCATGAAGCAGAAACTATACTAATAATTGAGAGAAGCACACAAATAATAGGAGATTTGAATGTGCAACTCTCAGTCCAAGGCAGAATAAGCTAATGGAAAATACTTAAATATTTACAGACCTAAAAACCAAAACAAGCCTGCAATCTCTAAGGTAAAATCTATGGATATAGGTACAACTTTAAACCTTAATATTATAGAACATACCTTCTCTTCAGGAGCACACAGAACACTCATGATTATCCATACCGTGTTACAAAGGGACATCAATAATCTATGAAATAGATATATGAAATAGATATAATATAAACAACCTTCTCTGATCACAACACATTCCAGTAAGACATTAATACTGTGGAGGAGGAAAAGATAATTTTCTCTCTACTTTTAATAGTTCTTAGTTGTAATGGGTCCCTGTAACAAAAAAGAGATGAAGAGGAGAAGAACACATTAATTAGCATGTATACTTCATGTAAACATGGGAATATGAAAGGAAAATAAATCTTGCGACCCCCAAATCACTAAGCCAAAGGGAAAAAGTCAAGCTTGGAATTGTATCAGGCAAAACCTGCCTCCCATTTTATTCCTAAATAAGATAGCTACAAAGATAAGCTACATACCTCCCTCACAATTTGCCCACAAAGTAATTCCCCTAAAACAGATCTTTTGAATTGCATTTTGGCAATGTAAATTGATAGCTTATTTTCACAGGTGCAGGACAAAGGACAGAACTCAAAATCATCCCTCCGCTCACCTAAGACAAATGCATATCTGATTGCTTCCTCTACCCTATTGTTCATGGAAAAATGCAGATTTTTCCATGAACTGAGGCAGTGTAAGGCATAACTGACTATTCTTCTACACTCCTCTCACATGTAAACTGTTTATTCAGAGAAAGGTTGATCAAAGACTCAAAAGAATGCAACTGTTTGTCTCTTATCTACCTAAACCGGAAGCCCCTGCTTCGAGTTGTCTTGCCTTTCGGGACCAAACCAATGTACATCTTACACATATTGATTGATGTCTCATATCTCTCTAAAATGTATAAACCCAAGCTCTGCCCCAACCTTGAACACATGTCATCAGGATCTCTTGAGGCTGTGTCATGGGTGCATCCTTAATCTTGGCAAATAAACTTTCTAAATTGATTAAGACCTGCCTCAGATACTTTTTGGGTTCACAGGAGATACCCAGAGAAATGAATAAATCTCAAAGTGGTGGCTGTGTGTCTTAGTCTGTTCTCATGTTGCTAATAAAGACATACCTTAAACTGGGTAATTTCTAAAACAAAGAGGTTTAATTGACTCACAGTTCCATATGTCTGGGGAGGCCTCAGGAAACTTACAATCATGGCTGAAGGGGAAGCAAACACATCCGTCTTCACATGGCGGCAGGAAAGAGAAGTGCTGGGTGAAGGGGGAAGCGCCTTATAAAATCATCAGATCTCGTGAGAACTCACTCACTATCACGAGAACAGCATGAAGAGAAACTTCTCCCATGATTCAATTACCTCCCACCAGGTCCCTCCCATGACATGTGGGGATTATGGGATTACAATTCAAGATGAGACTTGAGTGGGGACACAAAGCCAAGTCATGTCACTGTGAATTCAGGTTTTACTATCTTAGTCTATTGAGCAAAAAAAAGAATGGAGTGGGAAAGGCCATTGTGGATAAGTGCCCAGGACAAGCTTGGCAAATGAGGGTAAGGTATATTATGCAGATCAAATCAATGCTTTCTCCATTGAGAAGACTCTCTAGTGATTCTCCTCTTCCTGGTACAGAGGGAGACACTCTTACAAATGAAGGTTTCCTTTGTACATGTAAATTTCCTCTACAAAACGGTAACTTCTAGCCTGTTTTTGGAGCTTTTCCTCTGTCTGCAGTTTCTCAAAATAATCAGCTCAAAATAATCATCATGCTAAAGAGGCTTATTTTGGGGTGGCATATTCTGGTCTCCTAGAGTCATATTTCGGGGTGGTATATTCTGGTCTCCCACAGTAACAAACATTTAACAAGGCCCTTCAAATTAGAAATGAAAAATATCTCTAATAAACAAGCTTGGGTTAAAGCAGAAATGGAAACCTTAATTGCGATTTTTTTTTCCAGTTAAAAGAATGAAAACATGATATAACCACTACATTTCACAGTTAAAATGCAGTTGACTCACCTATTAAAAGAAATAGATTTTTAGAGAAAAAGTCAATAATATTTATTACTAAATTATATAATAAAATATTAAATACTTAATACATTATATAATAACCAATGCTTATTATAAAACACTTAATAAATAATATTAAATGCCTGAGAATAAAAGAAAAGGAATTAAACTTCCAATTCAAAAAGCAAGAAAAAGAAAATCCTATATAAAGAAAGCATTAAAAAAAAATACAGGTTAAAACAGAAATTAACATGAAAACCTTTATCAAAATGCAAGTCCTTTCAGAAAAGCAGAGAAATATACAAACCAGAATCTAACTTAACTATGGAAAAACTGAAAAATCCACAAATACTCCAAATAAGAAATGTCATGGGGAAACTAGTGTAGGGGCAGAAAGGTGTGATACCTTTCCTCGCCCATTGTAAAGGTCATGGCCAACATTCCTGTAACAAAAGACAGGTTAAAGGAAAAAAGCATAACAAATTTATGTAATTAAAATTTTAGGGGACGCAGGATACTTCAGAAACAAAGACCCAAAGGCCCAGAGAAAGCTGTCTATTTTTCTACTTTGGTTCAATGGAAGCTAGCAGTGTGATTGGACAGAACGGGTATTATCTAAGAACAGTAGACTGATGGGAAAACGCAGCACGCCCTGTTGGGATTCCTCTTTGACTCCCTGGGTAGCATTTCTTCCTCCTGGATGTAGGGCAAGACCCCTTCCGGAATGAGGGTCTTATGATCTACTGTCAGATAAGGTAGGTCAGAGAATTGCTTTATGGAAAGGTGGGGGAAGGGTAGAGACATATTTCTAGGATTTTTTGGCTTGCTTTGGGCAAGAGGGATTCTGGTTTCTATGACCCAACTTGGGGAAGAAGAATTCTGATTTCTATGGCTCAGTATAGGGGAGAATGAGGGGAGAGAGCCAGGAGGGAAGGAGTTCAGAGAGACCTTGGTTCTGAGGCTGCTTCTAAGAGCCACACTTTGGCATATCACTTTCTGAGCCCCAATACTTGTCCTTGAAACACAGGGTATTGAACAAAATCCATGAGAGCTTACTATGCACAACTTTATATAAAATAAATTTTAAAATGTAGATGGAGTATATAATTTCTTAGGAAAATACAATTAATCAAAATTGACCCTAGTAGACATGGACACACCATATTGGACCAATTTCCATAAAGGTAGAGGATGTTACTAAACATCAACTCTGTAAAGAACTACTGGACCCAGATAGTTCAAAGGGAGAGCTTTTCAAAGTCTAGATAATTCTAAATTTCTGAAATTCAGACTAGGAACTGCCAAGTTCTTCTTATGATGCAAGAATAACGCTAATGAATAAATACAAATAAAGAATCAAACCAATTGTACTCATGAATATTGATGCAAAATTAAAAAAAAATTAACGAAGAGAATCTAACAGCACATTTTAAAATAATGAATAATGACCAATTGGATTATTTTGTCCACCTATTAAACAAAATTATGGGAAGCCAGTGTTTGGCACTGAGCTCCTGCTCTAGGTCTCAACAAACCAAACCAAAATGGAGTCACTCATAATAAGTGCCACAGAATCAAACTGAAACTTGAAGGAATCAGGTAGATCCACAAACAGAGCTGTTTTTCCTGAAAATAGGAGATTCACAGCAACCAATCAGAGAGGGCCCAGTCAACCTCAGACAGGAAGTCTCTTTTGCTTCAACCCTGACATGAAAAATAACCTGAAGTAACCTGTTGGTAACCAATCCACTTTTTTCTGTTTCCTTGTTCTCACCTTCCAAAAACCAACTGTTCTGTCATGCCCAGTTGGGCACTCATTCTATAGAAAGAAATGCTGCCTGATTCTAAAATGGCAAACAAAAGCCAATTAGATTTTTAAACTACATTTGTTGTAATTATGTCTTTTGACATAGGTTTGACCTAGAAATAGAAAATGGTTAAAAATTAGAAAATTTGCCCATTTAAAGCACCATGTCAGTAAAGCTATGGGGAAAAAAAATCACATAATTATCTCCACTGGTATATAAAAACCTTTAACAAAATGTAATACCCCTTGCTGATATAAACACTTTTTTTTTTTTTTTTTTTTTTGAGACAGAGTCTTGCTCTGTCACCCAGGCTGGAGTGCAGTGGCGCGATCTCGGTTCACTGCAAGCTCCGCCTCCCAGGTTCATGCCATTCTCCTGCCTCAGCCTCCCGAGTAGCTGGGACTACAGGCGCCCGCCACCATGCCCGGCTAATTTTTTTGTATTTTTAGTAGAGACGGGGTTTCACCATGTTAACCAGGATGGTCTTGATCTCCTGACCTCGTGATCCGCCCACCTCGGCCTCCTAAAGTGCTGGGATTACAGGCATAAGCCACCGTGCCTGGCCGATATAAACACTTAATAGGAGTTGCAGAAGTTAAATTTAACTGACTTGAATTTTAACTGTCACATGTGGTTAGTGGCTACCATACTAGACAATGATTTTCTAGAGGATCAAGATAATAACAAAAATAGAGAATATAAATGATAAATAATAATGTTTACCTCTATGTGCAAGCTAAGGGTTGGCAAAGCAGCCTTCTCCAAAATTCTGCTGAGTTAAATTACAAAATCAGCACATAGTGCATGAGCCCAGGTATGTGCTAAAGGCAAAGTTCTTTCTGGGCCAGAAGCAGGAGAAAACCAGCTGACAATGACCATTAATGGAATGAATGATGTTAATAGGGTAATATGAGTTAATACTGTTTATCATTATTATAGCAAGGACTTGCTAAGGGCCACGTGCTGGGCTGTTTTGTATGCACTGCCTCATTTAAGCCTCATAACAACCCTATGAGCTAGGTGTTCTCGTTTTTAAATGTGAAAACAGGTACAGATTAGATACCTTGCCCAAGATCACTTAGTCCCTAAGTGGCAGAATGGGGAGTTATAGGCAGCTTCTCTGGACTCCAAAATCCCTGTTCTAATTCTAATTTGACTTCCACTGTGTATCTGCCTAAAGGAGAAAATGTTTGTTATCACAATACCTGTGTTCCGGGCCACGTGATGGTTTTACATCCATTACTGGCATGTAGCTTTACACTTCAATCCCTTCTGAGTTTGGTCAGCATGAAGAAGCTTCTTTAGGGGAGGAAATGGGGTGATCTGGAATTCTGGTTTCTATGGCGCAGTTTGGGGGAGAGTCAGGGTGAGAAACAGCAGGGCAGGAGGTAAGAGAGACTTGGGTTGAGGCCGATTCTGAGGCCTTCCAATCTCCTTTAGTTCAAAGTACTCAGTCTGTCAAAGCGCCATATTTTAGGGTATCATTTTCTGAGCCCCAACACCTCCGTAAATCTGAATAACCAAAGATATTGCCAGTATCCCCTTTCTGGCTGAGAAAGGGAGAATTCATGAGGAGATGCTACCCTAGGAGGCCTCCTGGGTAGAGCTACCAAATAAAATACAGGATGCTCAGTTACATTTCAATTCCAGATCAACAATGAGTACTTTTTTTTTTCATAAGGATGTTCCAAACATTGCATGGGGCATACTTCTGCTAAAAAAGTATTCTCTTTATCTGAAATTTAAGTGTGACTGGCCATGCTGTATTTGATCACAGCTGTATTCCCAGGAGACTACCGGGTAAGCGTTTCCTGGTTATACTCTTCCAGACCATGAGTGCCTCTTGCAAATTGTAGCGGTGTGGCCAGAATTCTGTAAGGGGTGTGCTTAGCAGACAACCGTAAATAGCCAGGGAAGGTTGCCTAGAAAGGAGGAAGAGGTTGTCCTTAAAGCATGAGTGGGAACATGCATTACATTCCATTTCAGGAGGAGGACCAGGCCAGGCCAGGTGCCTCAAGGTGGGTCCGTGGGGATAAGCTGGGAGGGAGGCCTACTTCTAGAAGGGAAGAATGGGCCAGGGCTGCGTCTCCTTCACTCCTACATACAGGGAAGCCCTCTGGCCATCTAAGTAGCACTCTCCAGTTAACATTTCATTCCACAGTGGGGATATCCTGGTCTCCCTTCTTCACAAGGACAGTTAAGAGATCCAAGAGACAATGGGCAGCATTGCACCAAAAACAAAAATGGCAGAAAACTCCTTGTTGCCCTTTGTGAGCATGAAGGGCTTCCGTAGCCATGGAAGTTACTCTCAACAGTGTGTCTCAAACTTTATGGGCATCAGCATTACCTGGAAGGCTTGATCAAGCAGGGATGGCTGGGCCCCATCCCCAGAGTCTGTGGTTCAGTAGGTTGGGATAGGGTAGAGAAGTGCATTTCTTTGTTCTTATTTTTTAAAACTTTTAGGTTCAGGGGTACATGTGCAGGTTTGTTGCACAGATGAACTCGTGTCACAGGGATTTGCTGTACAGATTATTTCATCACCCAGGTACTAGGCCTAGTACCCAATATTTATTTTTTCAGATCCTCTCCCTCCTCCCACCCTCCACCCTCAAGTAAGCCCCAGTGTCCGTTGTTCCCTTCTTTGTGTCTGTGTGTTCTCGTCATCTAGCCCCCACTTATAGGTGAGAACATGCAGTATTTGGTTTTCTATTCCTGTGTTAGTTTGCTAAGGATAATGGCCTCCAGCTCCACCCAGGTTCCTGCAAAGGACATGATCTCATTCTTTTCTATGGCTGCAAAGTATTTCTAACCAGTTCTCAGGAGATGCTGCTACTGTTGCTTCAGGGAGCACACCTTGGGAATGCTTTAAAGTGGGGCTTCTCACACTTGAATGTGCATACACATCACCTGGAGAGCAAGCTAAAACGCCCTTCTATCTGACTCCCTAGGTCTGGGAACGGTGGAAGATTTTTCTTTTCCCGCATGCTCCCAGAGATTCAGCAGGCGCAGTGAGTTGCCAAGCTCTAGGGAAGTGGTTTTCAGTCCTGGCTCCATGTTAGAATGACCTGGGGATCTTTTAACATTTCCAGAGAAGCCAGATGTGGAGGCTCACACATCATCCCAGCGCTTCGGGAGCCCAAGGTGGAAGGATCGCTTGAGGTCAGGAGTTCAAGACCAGCCTGGGCAACCTAGTGAGATGTCATCTCTAAAAAAAAATTTAAAAATTATCTGGGTGTGGTGGCGTGCACCTGTAGTCCCAGCTACTTGGGAGGCTGAGGTGGGAGGATTTCTTGAGCCCAGGAGTTCAAGGCTGTGCGAGCTATGATCTATGATGTCGCCACTGCACCCCAGTCTGGGTGACAGAGCTCACCTCAGCCACAGTTCCGAACAATTTAATCAGAATTTCTTGAGTGGGACACAAGCATTTGGATTTTTAAATCCACGGGATTCCAATGCAGAGTGAAAGGGGCTATTTTTATTGCCAGTTCTTCCTGGATGACACCCATACATCCTATCCCCGTGAGTGGAATCACTGGTTTTCCAATCTGAAGTTACAGAGTTGGTGGGTCAGAGCTCTGACTTCTGTAGTTCAAAATAGAAGCTGTTGAGGTGTGTTCAAATGCTGCAGAACATCTGAAGAGGGGGAGCCTGATGCAGGCTTTTCCTCTCTGTAAAATGGGGGTAAATAATAGAGCTGCATCAGACTTACGCAAAGAGATTATGCCAAAAATTCATGCTAAGTGTTCAGCACAGTGCCAAGCTCAGAAAATATGTGTAATAATATTGTCTATCATCATAATAATCCAACTACTTACCCAAAGCCTCACTCAGTTCTCAGTATTTCCACCCGAGGATGCCCAAGCACACTTGAACTGCTCCGCTGGCTGACAACTTGTCCCGGACAGCCTGGAATACTGGAAATGTTCCTTTCTGTTGAGCTGCCATCTTATTTTCTGTAAGTTCTAATAACTAATCTAGTTAAACCCTTTAGATTGCTATAGGACAGTTCTCATTTCCCTCCCACATAAGACTCATTTTGACATTGAAGCCCAGTCTTCCCTGGTTCTGCAGAGGTTAACCATTTCCAGGTCATACGTTTTCCATATTCCTCCTAATTGCTCCCATTTTGGGGGAGCCCTGGCGGCTGCTTTTGCCCATGCTCTGTTTTGTGTACGTGCCAAGTCTCACGCAATTTACTCAGGGTTAGTCTTGGTGTCAAGGGTACTGCGACTCACCTTCCTTGTTTTAGAAGCCATACATACATCAGTGTACACTGAGATGGCACCAGTGTTTTTGGCGGCTGCATCATCTGTTGACTTGCATCGAGCTTGCTGTGGATTTTAATTGGAGGCTTTCTTTCCCACTCGCTTGCTATTCTGTGTGACACAATGTCCTATCCTGACCTTGTATAATTGTTTTTTTGTAACTGAAGTGTAAGACATGACACCCTCGTGCATTGTGCATTAATTTGCCCCATTTCTCTGCCTGATGAGATTTTTTTTTTTCTCGAATCCTGATTCTGTCATTTAGCGTAATCATTTTCTCCCAGCTTTATGACATACCCATTTTTCATCAACTTGCCTTCTGTAGCTTCCATCAAGTTATTAATTAAAACGTTGAATGGATGGGGCCAAAAGGCAAGCTTTGCAGCAGGACAATAGAAATGCTCTTCCAAGTTGATACATATCCTTGAATTAGTTTCGTTCAAGTGGTTTCACACCCACCAACTCTACTAATGTCCAGATAATATTTCTGCATTTTGCCCAGACATATTTCATTAAAGACTTTGCCAAATCGCTTGTTATGGCTCAGATGTTTTGTCTCCTGCATTTTTCTAATCTACAGGTTAGTCTTATGCAATAGGGAATAGATGGAGTCTGAAATGGTTTCTTTTTGGGAACCCACACTGGCTTCCAATAATTGCTGCTGCCCTTCCAATTTACTCTAAAAATATGCCCAGAATTAATATCAGACTCACTAATCTACAGCCTACTGAACTCACACTCTTCTCCACTAATATTAGAAAGATGTGTGCCTGTCTGCAGTATTTCCTATTGCTTATAATTTATCAATAAAAATGGACAGTGATTGAGCAGTCTTATTGATGAATCTCAGCTCTGTGGAATAGAATTGAACTAGAGATGAGACATTTAGAGTTGTTTGTTATATCCTTATACTATTTATTCCTTATTCAATTTAATTTGCTCTAGGTTTTAGTTTCCTCCTATGAGTTACTAAATATCTCTATAGTCCCCCTGGTGCTAATGTTGTTAACTGTGCAACACAGAGAATACAAGATACAAACTCCCGCACCTCCAGAGGACAGGCAGCTGACAAGGAGGGGTTCATATTTGAGTTTGTGATCTGAGAGACTGAAATAGATACTCTTTTACTAACTAAGATGAACCCTGAGGTTAAGGGAACAAAAGTTACCTGCGGTGGAGGCTTCAGGGCTTGACTAGCATGGCCCTAAATTCCTATGGCTACAAGAAAAACCACATTCTTGATAAACTCCCTAACAGTAAGAGCTACAGACAAATTGACCCTTCCTAACTCTGAATTATTAATACAACCACTACAATGCTGATTGGAAAGAAGACTGGCCTTGCGAATATTCTTTCCTGGTAAGAAACTGCAGAGCTCAAACCAGTTTTAGCAGGTTATAGAGACTGTGCACAAACTTAGTATCCTATAGTTTACCTTTTAACATAAAGAGCTAAATTACACCTCATTTTCATGCTAACACCTTGCCCTAAAATGAACGTGGGGTGTATGCTATGCATATATTTACCTATTGCACATGCACTCGGCTCTCCACATACATATGGATAGCTTTTCCTCCAAACCCGCTGCTGTATGACTCTATTATGTAATACAGGCCCTGTGAGGGGTAAACACCAACCTTCCCTTCCCTCTTTGAAGACAGAGGACCTTCTGTACACATCAGAGACCGTCTCTCCCAGTTTGCAAACTGATATCGCCAATAAAGCTCTCCTTTCTACTATTCAGCCATCCTGGTGATCTTTAGGCACGTTTCACATTCCAAACAGGGAGCTGGAGTGAAAGCGAAGGGATGGTAAAGGATAGAGCTCTCCCAGTTCCCACAATGCTTTGATTTCTTTGAGATTTACACCTCATAGCAATTTTGATCTCTGCCAGGCATCATGCTCATTTGTGTGGAAGAGGCTGTAACCAGTGACCTTGTTTCAAAAAGTCCAAATCCCCCAACGTAAGACATCCTTTCTAATATTTAGAAGTGATTAGGATGGTGTTTTATTTTGCATTTTCCAAGTCAACAGATCTTACTTTTAACATTAGGTTTGATGAAAAGAGCACAAAGGTACACACTGCGCAGAAAAAAGCAGTGATTTGGAGATCAGCATTTGCATTTTAGGACAATAACTAGCTGCATGGTCTCTTTGCCTTGATGAGAAATAAATGGGAATGCAAATGGCTCTTGAAATTGCTTCAAAAAGTTTATTTCCTCCTCCCCTGCTCAAAGCCCCTTAATGAAGACAACAGATCTCTGAAGTATTCACACACAAATCTTGACAGAAATGCGCGCAGGTGAGTCGGCGTTAGTCTGATTTTCTCACCACTTTGTTCAACCACTCTGGCCACATCTTTCAACCTGGGGCTTGCGGTTGTCTTTCTACGGAGGCAGGCAGAGTGTGATCTTACTTGATTTTTAAAAGTATTATTACAGTTGCTTAAATAAGCAAATAAAAACATTCCCCCAAATGATTGAAATTTGTTGGATTTATTTCCTTCTAAAGTTTGTACATTTACATATATCATATACATATTTTAAATCCTTCACTATTTTGCATGATTTCTATTACATAAAAACCATTTAAATGCAATAAATTTTGTTGTTGTAAAACAACAAAATATCCCCAACTTATAAAAACACAGGAACAATTATATTCATAAACATTTACACAATAAATGTACTCTATATGTCACAGCTTCTATACATATCAGGTGACTCACTTGTCTACAAGGTTTAGGTTTACTTGAACAACAGTGAAATAGGGTAATATTTATATACAACTATTTTAATAAAAAATAAAGCAATTGTAAAATGTAAACTTAATTGTCAAAATATTCTTTAAACACTTTAACAATATCCACACAAACTACTGTTCCATTCAAAAGAAGACCACCATAAATGCCACCGTTTTCTAGAAGATGGCATTTCCGGAATCTGGTAGGTGGTGATGAGGAACAGGTTTCCAGTACGTGTTATAGTACCACGAGCTTACCCAAATCTGCTAATGCTGACAGTTTGGCCATCGAAAAGGAGCAGGTTGCTATTTTGTCACTAATTACTTTCACAATTTGCAGGGGACATATGGCACCAGGACTGCAATAGAACTGAAATGATTGGTGGAGAAAACTTTGAAGGTAAAGAAATGTTCCACGATGCCAATTAGCTTGAGTCACAGTGAATATAACCCAGTTATTATAATAGGCTGGAAAAGTTAAAAGCTTCTTTTATATTAAAAGAGAAAAATTACTACCTTTCTGCCTGTCCTATGGTAATCGAGGCTGACAATGTAAATTCTCCGCTAGTGTACATTTCTGTTCTAGAAAGGGGTTCCTAAAACTTGAGATAGAAGAGACTGCAGGGAGGTGCTTAGGCCTTTACCTTACAGCTCTGACCTGGACTGAGCAAAGCTGCTAAGCTAGCACTTGAGTGTTCCTCCACCCTTCCCCCAGAAAGGAAACGTTAGCCATTTCTAGGAATCTGGGTGTGGAGGCAAAGATATCATCCATCCGTGGTTAGAACTCAGTGTGCCAGTTTATTTTTTGCAAAGGTAAAATACGTGGCATTAGCCTCACTCAGAGAATCTTTGTCATGACGTTTATTCACGTGCCACGCTCAGTGACTCATTCACTCTCGGAGTTGATACCTTGCCTCGGCACGGTCACGTTATCAGGACACCCGGATCCCTAAAGCAGGGGAAGCGGCATTTGGAACCCAGGCTGTCCTCGCTGCTCAGTAGAAGCCTGAGTGAAGTGGCGGCCGGGGAAGAGGCTCCTCTTTGCAGAGATGATGCGTTATCACCACCCTCTGCAGGGCTCTGGTATTCAGGGCTCAGAGCAGTGAGCTTCAGACCTGCAGAGCTGGGCTGGGACTCTTCTAGGAGTCTGAAGAGTCTGAAGACTTATTTATGTCGACTGATGGGAAAATAATTAAGTGAAACTCCAAAATTCTCTCCATTAACCAACATTTTCAGGAATTGAAGTTAGGGTGCTTATTTCTACAACATTGTTCCTAAGAGCTTAGCTCTCTGCCCTGCAAAGGGAAAAGCATTTTAGTTCAGTTCCTTTCCATTTCCATCCTCACTGTTGTTGCTGATGGAAAAGTGCTCAACTGCTCAGCATGTTCAATTGGAGCTCTCTCAGCATGTTCAGTCAAGCCCAGAGGGGAGTGTGGACGAGGCACATCAGTGCTCCTATAGGAAGCGCCTCCTTGTTTCTTCACTTGTACTCCTCTCTCAAAGGAATGATCTGCAGAGCAAGCAGCTCTACCACCTTGGAAAATGATGCACACCAGCTTCTGGGACTTCACCCAGGCTATGGAGAGCTGCTGGAGAGCTGCTGCTTGTGAGTTACAAGAAAGCTTTCAATTTGGTGGTCCACAAGAAAGAATGTGATATGGATCCCCTCATGTATGTGTTAAAAATACAACACATCTCAAAGTCAGACACTAGAGCTCAAATTCCACCCTGGCCCTTGGAAAACATCTGTGACGCAGTTTCCATCCCCTTTGTTCATCACCTCTTTAGAATATTCTGGCTCTTTTCATCTTAAGGTCTTATGTTTGTATAACTTAAAACATTCACTGTGTGTGCATGTGTGCAAGCATGTGTACACATGTCAGAGGTCCCAGACATGTCAACTTTTCTCCTTATACACCTAAGGGGACAGTCATCTGGTTCTGAATCTCAGGAGTAGAGGACTAACCACATGCATGGTTACTCTAAATGGAAAGCAACCAGTTTACTGTCCCCTAAGCTTCCATTTGGTCTAATTACTCTTGTTCCTACAGTTTTACAAAAGTATCTTAACGGCAATAAAAATCATTGTGCATATATACTCTCTCTAGAGTGGATATTATTATCCATGTCAAATGGTTACTTGGCTTTATAAACTCCATGGCTTTACGTTAAAGTCTAAACATTTCAAATGGTTAAGGCCCACAAATGAAACGTTTTGTTTCTCCTACTCCTTTTCTACATGATTTTTGAATCGAGCGGCTGTTTCTGCAGATCACAATAATTCTTAGAAGGAAATACTCTCGCAAAACTAAGACCCTGCCAATCATTCACAGAGCCAGTCCACTGCACGTCAAGAACCAACTAGGAAAAATGATATATTTGCAAAAATAGTTTGAGACTATAGAGTTAATTAAAAAAACAAAAACAAAAACACCTCAAGTGTAACTACCAACACATTACTGCAGCCTAGAGCTGAAGTGAGTTTCCCATCGCACAATTCAAACTCTCTGAATCAGCTGCAAAGACGCGAGGCAGTGTGTTTAAACAAAAGACACTGCCCCCAGCCGCTCACTCAAACACACTCAGTCACTGCTTTAAATATACCAAACATGCTAGTTAATAAAAGTTTAGTCTCTAGTTATCTATTTACACTCTATAATATAAGCAGTAAGCTCAAACAACTAAGGCCAGTGGCTCTTCTTTGGGGAGAGGCAGGAAAAAGAGACCTACGTATAAAAATATTTAAAACAAAGTTTAAACCTGGTCCTGAAATTCTTTTACCTGTGACACTAGATGCTAATTTGTGCAACTGCAAACCTAGGATCCAGTACCCAATCCTGGGATGCCCTGATATACTTTAGTGCTTGTGATATTTCTTCCAAGTCAAGCGAGTACGGATGCGGCACCACGAGAGTGGTTTGATCTCCCGTAAAATATACACAAATACATAAATGATATGGTGGGTACTTAATTCTTCTGAAAGCTATATTTTTTATGGACTAATTACAACAACAATAAAGAACGTGTGCTTTAAAGCATCACATTTTGTAATAAGCCCAAATTTGTCAGTTTGACTTTAAGTGCTCTTAATACTAAAGTTACTAAGACTGCACAGGCTGCCATTTTTTTTTTTTTCTTTTCTTTCTGTATTTCCCAAATTACAGGGAGCTATGCCCTTGGTATTGCACACAGTACACTGCAAAAGATTCACAAGGTTAGTTCAAAGTCATTTTTGCCCTGGTGATTCAAAGCTCAAAGACAGAATTTTCTAGCATAAAGTCTTATTAAAAATTTTAATCAAAATATTATTTGAATTTAAGTTTAATAAAACAATACCACTATATATACTCTCAACAACTTCATTACATAATCAGTCCTATGAGGTTGTACTTGCTTTTCATATCACACTGATTAAGGACAAAAATAATTTTGATGTACATGTACCATATACTGATACGCAATCTACACACTAATGCATTTACATACATACAACTATAAATACCCACAAATACAACAATGGCAGGTGACAGCATTTTCTTTGATGACTGACATACTATCTGTAAGAATATTCTCCAAAAGCCTGCAATACTACAGATACACACATAAATTACAAAGGATGAACCGAAGAGACTTAAGAAAACCTACTGTATATACAATTACGTAACTTGCAAAATTTTCCTGCTGTTGCATTCAAGTCAAACTGTCATGCAGATTCAAGTATTTAATGACATTCTCTCTATGAAGACATTCTCTCTGCATGCAATGGGCCAATTATTGTCATCAGCAGAAGGCTGCCCACATTGGTTCTGGATACTGTAGGTACAAAAGGAGAATGCCTTTGGATTTCAGTCCTTCCTTTATGGGTGAGAGATGGAAAAGGAATCTGAGAGAAAAATCAGTGACAAAGCACCTCTCTATTGCTATCAATAGTCTATCACGGGGCTATTCTGTGATGATTTGATCATGTAAGATGCTATCAGACTGGTGGAAAGAAATTTGCTGACCTGTGGCAGAGCAGTGGCATGGCCTGGGAGAAAAGATGGCCAGAAAGCTGTGGAGAAAGGTAGGAGGCCCAGAGGCACATGTGCCTGCAAGGCTGACTTCCCATTTTCTGTCAGAGTAACTTACATGCTTTGAGACAAAAGCCAGATACTATTTAAACTCCAGCTTGGACAATGACTCATAAACTAGACTTTAGGTTTAACGACTCTTAGGATGCCACCTTTGGTTCTTTGTTTTACAGTGTTAATTTTACAACTGGAAAAAATTCTGTCATTTGAAAAGTGAAGGGATGACTCACTGCTGAAATTAAGAGATGTGGCTCCCAACCTGCTGAAAACTTGACGAAGTCCACAGGAGTTAAATTACAGAGATTCAAACCTGCAAAGCTAAACTTCCTGTGGATTCAGGATGCAACAAGCTTAACGGATGACTACAAGGAAAAATGCCAAAGGAACTCAAATTCAAGGACGATTAACAAAACCCAAGAAGGTTTTGATAGTAAGACAATGGAGAAACTTCTTTAAAGTCAATTTTCTTCCAACTGTCAATGATTAGTTAAAAAGAGAAGAGTGCAGCTCATGACAAGCAGTCTCTGCCTTTCATCCTTCCCAGATCTTTACACGATAGAGGGAGCAACAGGCAAAGGACAGTAGAAAACTCAGTGTAACTTTGTGTTTAGGCAATAAGAGGCCTCTTCCCCTGCTGGTTGCATAAATTCTTCCACAATCTCAGAATTTCTGTAGCTTGGCCACAGGGTGAAATACAAACCTATGTTAGCATTGGAAAGCCAGCCAGATTTTCCTCTTACAGAGTTAATTCCTCACACCACTTCTGCCTAGGGATCAGTCCTCATTTGCTAGATTAGGATAACAGTTGGAGAAGCATAGAGGGTCTTGTGTTTGGCACAAGACCACTGCACCAAAAAATGCTTTCTATCCTCTACATCTAAGAGCAATAAAAAGGTTACACATAATCCAGGGAGTACATTTCCATCAGAGGACTCTCTCCCAACATGGTTTTACTGAGATTAATTAAAATTCACAAAAGTATTGCTCAGTTTAATTAGACACTGCTGAGAGTTAGCAAAATGACGTTTCAAAAAAGTGCACTTCAGAAATGCCTATGGGCTGGCGATAAAGTGAGGACTCTGCATCCTAGTAATTAAGTTTTGATTGCTAAAGAGGAATCCCAGACACCTCCCTGTAAAAGCCAGCATGTGAGGTGGGGACAACCTTTAAAATACAGATTTTATACATGGGCCACCTGTATGGTCAATTTTGCAACAAGACTATGACCAAGGTATTCTGATGGCTATCAAGATTTTCTATACTAGAAATCAATATGAACTATATTGATGTGAAGGAGAATGATTTATCATATGGAAGGAAGTCCCAAGGCTCCTGGGTGCTGAGGTGGGGGACGGAGGTGGGTGGGGGACAGAGTTGGGTGGGGGACGGAGGTGGGTGGGGGACAGAGTTGGGTGGGGGACAGAGGTGGGTGGGGGATAGAGGTGGGTGGCGTACCTTCAGAAGAAAGGGAAGGGGTCCTCCCTCGTACCGTGAAGTGGGCAACAGACCTGGAGCAGCTATGAAAGGAAACATCCTCAATTTCTTCTGGCTAGATACCACAGAAAAGAAATTATCCCAAAAGAAAATGTGGTTGGCTATGGGCCAGACTCTCAGAATCTAAGCAAATCAGTGACTGTTTCCTCCCATGGCATAAACTCTCGGCCTCCTTCATGCACTCATGACTGCAACCTTCCAGAAGCCTCAGGGAAGAGGGTTCTCAGCCCATGCGCTAAAGATGGACAGCATCATGCTATGGCAGTCTGAGACCCTGGCTCACAAAAGAACCTTTAAAGTTGTTTTTAAAGATATACTATGCAAACATGGCATACTGAAGCTTCAAAAGAGCCCTTTGTATCCAATGATCTATGAGCCTATCCAGCAGTCCCTGGAGTTAATATTAGTGAGTCATATGACACGGACAATGCTATAGTGATGCTGATGCTAGCCGAGTATTTCAACACTCCAAATGTCAGAAATACTGTAGCAAGGTACCATTCAATGTATATTAAATAAGTAAAATACATACAGACATTCTATATACATAGACATAGACTGTGGGCAAACACGTTCAAGCCACTCAGGGAAGTTCCTTTTTCTTTAGTTACTGAAGCTCGTAGACGACATGGTCTAGGTACCTCTCTCCCCTCTGCTTAGTGTAAATATTTAGGCAGAAAACAAATACCCTGATAATTTAGATTATCAGGTAGAAAGATAGACAACTTGCTTGTGGACATGTTGCATTCAGTGAGAATGCTACAAAAGTCAATCTGATACATGGGCCATATTGGTAACTATCCTGTTTGTTTTGCAGTTCTGAAACATAAACTTACTTACTGCCTTTACCCAAACAAGGCAGAGAGTTAAAAGTGAGTTTTTTTGTTTTTTGTTTTAAAAGGTGTGGCAAAATACTTATTACAAAGAAAGCAACTGCAACCCTAGAGAGGGGTAACCCTTCTCTGGGCAACAGCAAGTATGGACATTTAGAGAGGGGAAGGAAGTAAACATTAAATAAATAATTCTGTAAATAAATGCTAGTATATCATAATAACATACCACTTAGACACTACCATGGTTTTACAGTAGGTTTTCTCTAATTCACTGGAACCATGCTATTCACTTAGAGCAGCTGATTCTTTGGTCATAGTACCTTCAACAAATAAACTGCAGAACTACAGAACACTTCTAAGGGAGGTAAAAGAATCATCAGAGTGATTCTATTAGTTCTGCAGTTGTGCCACTTGTGGAGATTATAACTTTAGGGACTAGAGTTTCAAGGTGAGGAAATCACAAAGTTCTAGGTCTCAGTGGGCTAAACTTTCATTCCTTTCTCTTCCTCTACAGGAGAATATTCTGTTTATCACCCTGAATATCAAAGGGACTGTAAGTGGAACAAGCTCATGACTGCAAAGTTAATAGAACCATTTTGAGTAGACAGAAAGAAAGGACTGAAAATAGATAAAGTATTTTTAGGAGAAAGTTGAGTAGTAGCAGAGTGAAGTGGCTATCAAGGAGACTGAGACAAAAATAAACAAAGTCACTTTGCACCTGCAACCAGCGGATCCCTCAGTTTTCCAACCACAATTCATTCCGACTATTACTTTCACACATATTTTAAAGAACCAATATCCATTGTGGACAACTGCAGCTACTTTTTCCTCCCTTATTTTGTCTTGACTTAAGGACAGAACAAAAGCGGTTTCATTTTAGCATTATTTTGTTAGGAAGGAAGACCCCAACATCATGACCAGGACACAACCCCATGCCCACACATGCACACACACGCACGCACACACACATATGTAGAGTAAGAAAGAATCTATTCCTGTATGGAAGGATATCAGCGATAGAGATGATGGATTTCTAGTCTAGACCCTGTGGGAGTGAGGTAACAATTTCCTGCAGACTGCGCACATGCCCACTGCTGCAGCTCCTCAAGGGCCGATTACTGCCCCCATCCTTTAGCAAACAAAATCAACTGGGTATCAATCTTTCCTCAACCTTCAAACGCAAAATGACTCCACTTCCTCTTTCCCTTGCTTGGCTGAAATGGAATCAGCACTTCAAGCAAGCTAATGTGCTTCCCTACGTTCTCAATCCTATGATCTTCACGCTCCTTCTCCCTGCTTCCAGCAGGGTCCGATCTCAACAGGAAGTGCTAAGCTGCACACGCAGCTGCCTCATATTGGAGCATCTAGATTCCCAGCACTGCGATTCTTACTGGAGCATCTGTGAGTGCTCAATTCTACCTCTGTGACTGGGCAAGATTTCACATATAAAGGCGTATATTAACTCCAGCTAGAATTTACTAAAACTACAGTTTGTCCAGTTAAGCGTTTCACAATGGATTAAATTCTTTAACCTTAAAAAAAGTTTAACAGTTGATTTGAGAATACATAAAACAACTGAGCAGACTGCAAACAAGAGAAAACCAAAAGAGAAGGGATACATAATTCATTCTGAAATCACGATCCCCTCCTCCTCACAGAAAAGGTGCATTAGCTATCAAGTTGCAAAAATCATCAAAGCAAAAGAAATCAAGAGCAAAGACAATCTGTACAGAAACTAACAAAAATGTACAATAGAAAAAATTACTAATGCACCATTTTGTCACAGACTTTTTTTTTTTAAATATATTCACGGATTACCAGAAAGATCTTGAAAAACCCTATTTTGCTCCATGACCAGCACTTCCTGGCCGCAGACGGACTCTAAGTAACTTTTTGCTTAATGCTTGGTGTTTCAGGTCGGTGATCCTTCCTCTCTGACACGTTACGCTTGACCTTGGCAGTGATCGGAGACGTATCCGGGTTCAGCGAAGGACTCGAGTGCGACTTCTTCAGTCCTGCAGCCTCGCTTTCATCGTTACTCAGGAGCTCTTTGCCTCCTTCCTTGAGAATGCTGACATACATTTCATAGCGGGTTTTCTGAAGACAAAGCCAGAGAACAACGGCAGTCAGAAAACTATTCAAAATGCACGTGTGCAGCACACCTAGTGCATTACCCACCTGGAGAATGTGAATGGCTGTTGAAGACTTCGCTTCATTTCCCAAACTGACAAATTACTTGGGCACTTACTGGGCACATGGGAAGCAACTACAGAGACTGACTGATTGATTCAATTATCTAGATAAGAAATTAACTTAGAATTTTAGTTCTCATTTGTTCTGGATTCTGAGGGAATGTCAACTTGGAGTTACTGGCTACCAGATGGAACACCATGAATCTAGAACACTCAGGCATGAGAAGGGTCTAAGTTGGAGGAGCTGTCGCCTCTGGTTTTCGGCAGCTACATGGCTCTTGTGGCTCTGTACTAAAGTCACCTAAGCCTTCCCAGGTAATCCAGGCCTCATATGAAACTGGCTTGGATATGGTTGTTTCCTCTTTTTCTGACTCCCCGTAACCCTAGAAAGGCTCATCTTGAGGGATCACTCCATGGTGAGCGACTCTCCTGTACAGTCCCCGATGAGACCATACCACTTTCTAGAAGCTGCTCTGGGTTTCCCTCTATTGCTTTTCTGCAAGGATTACCCACTTCTCTGGTTACTATGAACAGTTGCTGCTATGAACAGTATGAAGTTTGCAGAATTTCAAGTTATCTTCTGATGCTTTTCTCACTCAACAATATTTATCATCAGCTATATACTGAGTACCTACTAGGTTTCAAAAAATTTCTTGATTCCTCTGTCTCTTGAATTTCTAAGATTTTTTTCTTTTTCCATAGCTCTGGCACTTTTTTTTTTTCTAGTTTCTATCCCAATCAATATATAGAACTATCATATATGTTGCAACTTATAGACAGGTCTTAGATTCTTAATTTGATATATTCTGGTCAAAATAAGTATTCCACCATCCTGCCTCAACACATGAAGAATTTGTAGAAAGTTTCAAGTGTTTTATTTCTAAACCAAAGAACATGTCAGTTATAAATTGTCCCAACAAAGGCAGGCAAATTCTGTTTTGACTATACATCCATCTTAGGGATTTTTCTAGTCAAATTGGGTTTTGTATGTGTCAGTTTTAAGTTAGTAATTTAGAAGTGCTACCTTTCCAAGCTGTTTGGTTTAACAATGGGAAAAAGCTGCTAGACATTCAGTATGTTCTGGGGTTGGCCAGTATTCAAGTGGGGTGTGAGCGTTGGTTGCCGATGACATTTATTGAGTGCCAACATGCTAAGAACAGGTCATTCACACAATATTCATACACTGATAACTTACCATCCCTGCTTTACAGTTAAGGCAACAAAGGCAAAGAGAAGTTCAAAGTCAAAGGAAGAAATGAAACTGGGATTTGAACCAAGGCAATCTGAGTTCAAAACCCATGGCTGTTAAGCTTCATTGATATGAAAATACAGATTATATGTATACAGATTTTAGGATAAGTACTCTGACAGACACTGTTGGTTGGCCAAAGGCCATTCTCAACTCCCTCTACTCTTACATGCCTTTCACTACAAAGACTAATAAAACCAGAGATACTTACTTTTCCAGTTTCTCTTGTAGCTAAGTTGGGCCATGTGATATTGTGGTCAGTAAGAGGTAAGGAAGAGTCTTTTGGGGGGCTTCTGGGAAAGTGATTTTGCTTTCTGATAAAAGGGACAAACTTTAAGGAGAAGTCACTGGGGTTAGCCTTTCTTTTTTTTTTTTTTTTTTTTTTTTTGAGATGGAGTCTCATTCTGTCGTCCAGGCTGGAGTGCAGTGACGTGACCTCAGCTCACTGCAATCTCCGCCTCCCGGGTTCTAGCAATTCTCCTGCCTCAGCCTCCCAAGTAGCTGGGATTACAGGCACACACCACCACGCCCAAGGACAGGGTTTCACCATGTTGGCCAGGCTGGCCTCGAACTCCTGACCTCAGGTGATTCACCCGCCTTGGCCTCCCAAAGTGCTGGGATTACAGGCGTGAGCCACCACACCTGGCCTAGCCTCTTATTTTTATTCCCTCCTTAACACAAATCCTAAAGCTGCTGCCCCATGACTTGGGCAGTAGATATGAGGAAATAGGACAACATGCTACACCTGAGGAAAAATGGAAAGACGGAGACAGCCATGTTGACATGATGAGCTGGATCCAACCCTAAGGCTACTCCCTCTGGAATCATGTTAAGTATGAATAATAAATATCCTGTGGGTTAAACCACTGTTTATCAAGTATTGTTATTTGCAGTTTAAAGCATTACTAAATACACATTCTAATTCCAATGAAGAAGTAACAAAATAAAGAATAACATGCTAAGCATTGTCTCGGAAGGCTACATGATGGCTTCATCCGGGCATTTGCTAGCAAAAAATGTCATCAGTATCACACATCAGTACATGCACTGTGAAATGAGAGGACTGAACAAGATAATATTCACAGGACATAAATATTCTAAACTCCTTTTCATTTTATGAATTTATTAATTAATCTACTCCTAAACTGCCTGGTGGCAAGATTAAAATACAGAAAAGAACTACTCCCAATAGAAACAAAGTTTAATAACATAGTCTGAAGGTAGTATAAAAATAGATTTAGGAAACCAGTGTAAGGCATACAATTTCATGAAGCTGGAGCATTTACACAATGAAAAGAGAACGAAGAGAAAATTTTTAGATCACTTGAAACGGGAGAAAAGGAGAGAAGGTGATAGGGACAGTTTCCCACTAGTCTTTGAAGCAACTAATACTACTGGGAAAATCCACCTGAAAAATACATGAAGGAAAGCCACCTCATCCACTCATTTTACAGCTCCAGCTGCAAAGCTATTGTCTAAAATAAATTACATCGGTGTGTCAATCAACAAACAAAAGGCACAGCAAAGGTGTGGCAGTGCATGAGTCATCAGACCAGAAGAAAAGACAAACCAGAGAAAAGGGGGTAAAGGGAGCCAGAAGACAAAGCCTGCCCTGTTGTTAAGGAAGCCTTCGAGGGATGATGGGTTTGCAAATACTGTGTTCCATTTCTAACTTAAAACAGGCTTATAGGGGCAGAGGTTACAAAAAACCCAGTAATGTAGCTTTGCATTTTACCAGTCTCTGAGTCTACATTTTACTGAACCAAACCAAATATTCCTCTTCAAAACATTTTAGGAAAACATAACTTTAATCTCAGGACTATTCAGCAGGTATTAGTTTTAGCCAAGTCTCTAGAGGATTACAGACTCAGCCACGTAAGTAAATGCCATCCAGAGGATTTGAGGACAAAATAAAATTGTCTCAGAGTAAAGAAAAATAACTCTGAATGATGCTCTGGAGAGCAGCGGCAAGAAACATAACTTAAAGTTTCTCTCTTCATTGATTTCTCCTTGTATTCTCTTTCTGGGCAGTAGGAAGGTCATACTTCTTAATTATGCAACAACATCATCGGGAGGGTTTACTTCCTTTCTTCCTTTCAGAGAAGATGTGATTTGCATCTTTTTTCCTAAGACCAACAGTGAAATTTAAGTTTTAAATGAAAGCTGGTGTGTAGAAAAAGTAAAGCAGCAGCAAGAAGTTTATTAGTAAATTACTTTTTTTTTTTTTTTTTGAGACGGAGTCTTGCTCTATCTCCAGGCTGGAGTGCAGTGGCGCGATCTCGGCTCACCGCAACCTCTATCTACCGGGTTCAAGCGATTCCCCTGCCTCAGCCTCCCGAGAAGCTGGGACTACAGGCGCGCACCACCGAGCCCGACTAATTTTTTGTACTTTAGTAGAGACGGGATTTCACCACGCTGGCCAGGATGGTCTCAATCTCCTGACCTCGTGATCTGCCTGCCTCGGCCTCCCAAACTGCTGGGATTACAGGTGTGAGGCACCGCGCCCAGCCAGTAAATTACTTTTCAAAGGTTTGACGCACCAGCTCAGAGACTGAAAACGACCATCAGTGTTCACGTGGTCAACTTGGACCCAAGAAGCTCATCAATCATATTGTGGCAGACAGTGTGTCCTGCTTCCTGAACAGCCTCTTCTTTCGTGCTAACAGAACTTTGATCTTTATTAAGAATGCCAACGTGCCCAGTCCCATGAGAGGAATTATAGTTTAAAGCAGGCGTGACCCTGTCTCTGTTAGTTTCCGTTGCTGCCCTGTGTTACAGATTTGGCCCCTGACGTGTAAATAGAAGTCTGCTAGGACAGTTTATGAAAGCAGCTTCTTTTGCTATTCTGATAGAAGGTGGTATGCAATAAGGTATTTTAAAATTAAGGTACATACATTTTTTTTAAAAAACATAAACATACTGTTCACTTAATGGATGACTGTACGCTTAAACATAACTTGTATATACACTGGGAAACAAATCTCGGTGACTTGCTTGTGATATTCGCTTTACTGCAGTACTCTGGAACTGAACCTGCAGTATCTCAGAAATGCCTGTCTCTGTAACCACTTTCAGGTTCTAGGAAATGATTAGATAGTACTTAAGAAGAAAGCTTAGGGATAATTCTTAACTGGTGAAGAAGGAAATTCGACAATAAAAGCTTTGCTCCTTCACTCTTTCTTTTCTCTAATGCCTCATATCCTTTCGGTCAGCAAGTTTTGTCCATCTGTCTTCAGAACTGCACCATTTCTCACCGCCTCTCCCATTTCCAGTCTGGACCGAGCTCATCACCTTGTGCCTGCGTTCCTCCCACAGCCACCTGACTGCTCTCCCTGTTCCCTCCCTGCCCTCCACGTGCACTCCTCTCAAAACACACTGTCCTGTTGAAACGCAAGACAGAGTGTGTCAGCTCTGCCCAAAATACTCCAATGGCTTCTCATCCTTAAAATCCTTCTAAACCAGGAATCCTTAAAATGGCCTAGAAAACCCATGTGCCACCCCCTTCCCCTGGCCCAGTCTCTCAGTTCTGTCCCTGGGCTTGGATCTGCCTCCACGGCACACACTCCTATTCAAGGACCTATGGAACTTGCTTTTCTCTGTCCAAAAAGCTCTTCTTCCGGAAGCCCACAGGACTTCCTCCCTCCCCTCCTTCACCTCTTTCAGGTGTTCACTCTAACATCACCGTGACACTGAGGCCTTTCCTGGCCATCAAAATCTAAAACTGGAACACCTACTCTCACTGCTTTACTTTTTCCTTAGCACTTCTCCCCATCTGACAGCCTTATATTTTACTTGAAAAAAAAAAAAAAAACCTTTGATTTCCTCCTTTGCCCCCCAGTACTAGATACCATCACATGAGGGCAAGGACTTTGCGTTTGTTTACTAATATATCCCCAGGGCTGAGAACACACAGTGGACAAAGAATAAGCACCACTGACTGCATGAACAGAAAGAGGAGGAACACATTATTCCATATACGGTAGAAAATATATTTTGAACTCGTAATATGGTAAATCCAGAAAAAGAAAAACAACATGGATATATATGTTGATAGTAGAAGCCTGATGTATTCCTTATTCAGGATCCTCTGGGAACACACCTTTATCTTCAGTATCCCACTGTTCCAATGATGTTTTTCACAAAAATGCTAAGGTCTGACCCTGTCAGTATTGAAGCTCGTAAGGCACCACATGACAAAGGCTTGTCCACTTCTGCTTCACATCCTCTTGACCTCTGTTGTCAAGATACCACACATGGCAGATCCTCAACAGTGCACTGAGGTACAGCCTGTCTTTCTTAGGACTGGGGCTTTTTCTCTGTCTTTAAAGAGAAACTTAGGTTATACTACACTTTTGAGGTCCCTAAAACACAGACCCATTTTCTGAGAATCTTTTTTTTTGTTTTGTTTTGTTTTGAGATGGAGTTTCACTGTTGTCGCCCAGGCTGGAGTGTAGTGGGGCGATCTCGGCTCACTGCAACCTCTGCCTCCTGGGTTCAAGCCATTCTCCTGCCTCAGCCTCCCAAGTAGCTGTGATTACAGGCATGCGTCACCATGCCTGGCTAATTTTGTATTTTTATTGGAGACAGGGTTTCTCCATGTTAGTCAGGCTGGTCTCAAACTCCTGATCTCAGGTGATCTGCCTGCCTCGGCCTCCCAAAGTGCTGGGATTACAGGCGTAAGCCACCTTGCCCAGCCCTGAGAATCTCTTATGTAGTAATACATGAAGAATAGTTTTTATTGCCCACTTTGAGCTTCAAAATAAAGTGAGAAACTGGACCACTATACGTAGTCTCCAATGATTCCTCATTTGGATAATTAATAGGTCTCACTACAATTCATTACAACATGAAGACTCTACATTTGTCTTCTAAAAGCATACATTAAAAACATAAGGATTTGTGAAGGATTATTTATATCTGGAATCTACTTGCCTGATCATTCTCACATGAAATTGACATGTAATGTATCAGGAGCTCATTTACCTTTTCGATACAGAATTCCATACTAACCTAAGATTCTAAGTTCCAGGGTCAGAGGATATTAGCCTCATCAATATGAATTCAGGAGGGAATCTGCTGTTAGTACTAAACAAATAATAACAATATTCAAGTATTATATCTTCGCTTTGATAATTGACAGATGGTAGAAAAGGGAAGCTGAAACAACAAAAATATGCTTTAACTAATATAATTTCAGGCCACAAAGTAATCACTACACAAAAGTTAACATAGTTCCAGATACGGCACATTGAAAATGAGATGGGATGTGTAACAATGAGTCCATGGAAAGCATGGTGGCCGTAAAAAGAAGAGTCTTGCAGTCAGGTAGCCTGCTGTTGACAATGCCTCTAACTAGTAAGAGTCGCCTTAATTCATTCTCCCAAATTGTTGTTCAGTCTTCCTAATGTAGCCCTTTCAGGTATGTGTCTTTCATTTACCAGGGTAGACAGTTGCAAAGAAATAGTGTGCCTCAGGGACAGTTTTGCTACCTTTGGTTCTGTTATTAAAGATTTTATCTTCGTCTCTGCAGATTCACTCTCAGGTCAATTCTAAATAATCTCAGAGTTGCACACTCAGCTTCCTTCCTCAGGAGTGCTCCAACAGGGTAAACACAGTTCCAGCAGTCTAAGCATAATATAATTCCACTATCACAAAAACAACTTGGGATGGGATTTTACCAAATACAACTGCAACGGCAAATCTTTGCTGACAAGCATCTATGTACTGTTTTCCTGGACCTGGCCCATTCAGTGGGCTCTCTGTCTTAATTACAATTTGCTGTTTTCATAAAGCCTTTTGTGACCACTAAGAGCCAAAAGCAACTCAAGTGTTTAATGGCGTCTTTGTCTACTAAAGTAAAATTCTTTCTTCGGTGTGTGACCCCTCCTTATTACAATTTTTTTTTTGTATTTATTAAGCTGATCTTCAATTATCTGTAAAAGTACTTCCCAAATATGGCCAGGTGCGGTGGCTCACACCTGTAATCCCAGCACTTTGGGAGGCTGAGGCGGGCAGATCACGAGGTCAGGAGATCAAGACCATCCTGGCTAACACGGTGAAACTCTGTCTCCACTAAAAAAAAAATACAAAAAAATTAGCTGGGAGTGGCGACCGGCACATGTAGTCCGGCAGGAGAATGGCCTGAACCCAGGAGGCGGAGCTTGCAGTGAGCCAAGATTGTGCCACTGCACTCCATCCAGCCTGGGTGACAGAGCGAGACTCTGTCCCTGCGGGGAAAAAAAAAAAAAAAAAAAAAAAAAAAAAATTAAATAAATAAATAAATACTTTCCAAATATGTAGGGAAAAAAATCCCTTTTCACTAGCATCAATGCCTACCAGGGGTAAATAAAAATTGACGTGTCTAAGACCATGTAAGCTGCTACTTGGGGTGAATGTTAATTGCGTTTTGAAAAAAATTACAACTATTGATATTCTTTGAAAAGTAGTTTAATCATATCCACACACATATTTACATGGATCTCACTGAACAGTTTCTCTCCAGAGCCCTGCATACCATTTTATATCCCATTTAATAGAAAAATGTCTTCTTTTGACCTCTGATACATGAATACGATAGTAACCACCTGAATGAAAATACAACTGGGCTGCAATTTTAACTTACTGCTCCTATTTGCATTCAGACCTCACTGCTCTAGCAATCAAATCCTGAATACATTTCCTCCTGACATTTCATTTTCTCATGCAGACAGGGCAAAAGGTCATCTTAAGACAAAATGAGCAGAAAAGCAATAATGTCATATACACAGCAATACAGTTTGCTCCTAGATCTCTACAATGGAAAACAAAGAAATAAAAAAAAAAAAAAAAAAGAAAAACCAACAAAACAAGGAGCTTCTGAAAGAACTGCTTACTCAAGTAAGGACTGTTCATTTTCCTTCGGCGTACTACAGGATGATGGCAGAATTGAGTTGCAGAGACTTTCTCCTTGACCAGGTGGCCCACCCACCACTACCTACTGACTTAAGAAAGCAACTGCATGCAAAACAGAGTTCCTACATGAAAGCTATGCTGGAAATTACATTTTTAAAAAGAAAACGTTCAGGGTTTGTTTTTTTTTTTTTCCCTCCCTATGCTACTCCCGTATCAGGCTTCAGAATACAGTAGTAACCTACTGCCTAAATATAGCAAATAACCACACATTTTTATTTATATAGTTTGTGTTCATGGCTTTCTGGTAAATCCAAAGAAAGTGTGAATTCCATTCTTTTGATTCATTCTCCCTTTCTACCCTATTGCTCTCTAAATGAACTCTGTGACTTTCATTTTTTTAAAAATTACAAATTAAAAAGCTGACTTTTTAACACAATGATACAATCAGAAGAAGTCAAGAGCTCAACATTAGAACAGTCCAGGAGACCTGGGTCTGCAGAAAGTGTTCTGAGAGCTTCATTTGTCTGTGTTCTGTTCCCAGGCCCTGCCCCATGAAGCTCTCATAGGAATCTGCTCTTGACTGTGGACTCAGCTCTACTTTACTCTTCACTGCCCCTGTGGAGTTTCCTGGACAGGCCTTTCAGACAGGAAGGAGAGCTGAGTGACCACCAGTAGACGCTCCCCACCTCCAGGCCCTGCTATTCCTTTCCTCAGGGCCCAATCAGTCGCCAAGACTAGGAGTAGAAAGCAGGTGCTTTTACCCTTGAATAACAACATTGTCATCTTTGTGGAGAAGGAGGAGGAGAAGTGAGTTGTTAAGAAGAGTATGTAATTCCTGCTGAAAACTAACTTAAAAATACTATGATTTCTCTAATTCTTTACACCATTTCTCTAGCTCTCAAAATTCTTTCTTTCAACTCAGTCTGTATAAGTATTCAGCTTTTCATCTCTTTTTCAAAACTAAAATCAACATTCTGTAAGTCTACAAAGCTTACTTAGAAAACATCACACGTTTTATTTTCTAGGTGGAAAACTCTAGAAACAAATTGCCTGGTTCCAACCCACAAAGAGACCAACCTTATGAAGATCTGCCACCCACAAGGCCTCTGGCTCTGGCTATTCCCAAAGGTCCTACCCAGCTTGGCCTTGTGATGGTTTTGACTATAGCTGAGTATAAAATTGAGAAAGAAAACACACCCTGATTGGATTAACAGGATTACCAAGTTTGTTGTTCAGCAAAATGGAAAAAAAAAAAAAAAAGCCTCTGAAACACAAGGATAGAAGGTTAAGCTTCTACTTACCCAAGGTAAGCAATCTGGGCTAAAGAAGTACTGCTATCTGGGTAAGAGACTAAATTATGCCTAAGGATAAAAGTTTGTCACTCACTAAATTTTTCCCTATGTAACTTATATCTTCTAAAACAAAAAAGGGAGCTTGTTATGGCGACATTTTAATATAGGGCACATGCTTAATCTTTTGGTTTACACTTTGCTTTTCCTTCTGATTGTACTGGAATTCCCTGAAGTCATACCGGGTATCCCTTAGAAGTATGTTCCCAGAGTTTTCCATGACAGCTTGTGTGTCACACTCACAGCTCTAGAAGGGCTAACGCCAGGCTTAATGGGACAGGGTCAGTCCTTCCAGGAAATCCTTACAGTGTGATTTGAGGAGTAGCAGAAGGAACTATGATCTAAACTACCTTCCCCAGTGATCTCCTAAGACATTTCATCACCAACATTTACTTATTCCTTTTGGACCTGAAATAGTCTATTTATTTATTTATTCTTGAGATGGACTCTCACTCTGTCACCCAGGCTAGAGTGCAATGGTGCAATCTCAGCTCACTGAAACCTCCAGCTCCCGGGTTCAAGCAATTCTCCTGCCTCAGCAAGTAGCTGGGATTACAGGTGCCTGCCACCATGCCTGCCTAGTATTTTGTATTTTTAGTAGGGAAGCGACTTCGCCATGTTGGCCAGGCTGGTCTCGAACTCCTGACCTCAGGTGATCCACCCGTCTCAGCCTCCCAAAGTGCTGGTATTACAGGCGTGAGTCACCATGCCCAGCCTTGAAGTAATTTTAAACTTTCTGAATTTCCAGTTTAAGTGATCCTTTAAATGGGAAGTACCATAAGTAGTCATCTTACGAGTCTGTGTCCAATTCTGACCTCGTCTTGGTGAAGTACCTTCCAACCCAAGCAGCCAGTGAGTCACAAGTTATGTGTGGCTATGAGACATGCCAAATGGGGCTAGACTGGATTGAGCTATGCTGTAGGTGTAAAACAAACACTAGATTTTGAAGATTCTGTATGGAAAAAATAATGTAAAATATTGTGGACATTTTATGTAAAATTAAAAAAAATCTCACTATAATTAATTTCACCTGTTTCATCTATTTATTCATTATGCTGAGAATATTTAAGATCTATTATCCTCAGGAAATTTCAAGAATATAATACGTTATTATTAAATACAATCACCATGTTGTATATTAGGTCTCCAGAACTTACGCATCTTACGACTGTACGTCTGCACCTTTCGATCAACATCTACTTATTTCCCTCCAACCCCCACCTTAACCCCTGGTGACCACCCTTCTACCCTCTGTTTCTTTGTGTTTGAGATTTTTAGATTCCACATCTAAATTACATAGGCTACAGCTGCTCCATGGTTCGGAGATATGAATGCCAGGGACATATTTGCTGGCTTGTACCTCCAGCTGGAGGTGAGGGAACATGGTGGTTCAAGACCTGCTGGCTCAAGAGCAGGTCTGCCTTTGGTGAGTCATCTGGGCTGTTTCTCTAGCCAGGGGCATGAGCTTGCAGCAATTAAGCCAGCCTGGGATTAATTTGTCTCATGTGCAGGATCTGAGTCCGCAGTTGTTCCTGGGCCCTAGTGCTGGGCACCCACCCATGCAAACTCGATGGAATGACAGTGGAGACCCAAGATCGGAGGTGCACAGAGGCCACTGGCCCTCAGAGCAGGACATACCCTAGCAGTGGATCTGGTTTTAAGGTGGTACCATACTGCAGCAGCTTACATAGAGGGTAAAGTGAGGGATGCGCAACATGTGCTCCTAATCAGAAGCAATGTAGCTGTGTGAATTACAGGCAGCTCCCCAAACTAGGCTCAGGGCTTGCTATGGCTGTGGTATACTCTTGCAGTAAGAACTGCAGGTGTCTTCAGCGGCAATGGAAGCTGATGGGGATCTTTTGCTCACCTTTTGCCCTCAAAGGGTAATCCCTCTTGACTCCAAGCTAATCTCAGCAGGGAACATGAGTTGGCAGAGGCAGGGTGCCCGATCACCCTCCCTATGCTGCCTTCCTGGGCTTCTGAACACTAGAGGGATCTCACCACTCCCTTGCTGCACTCTAATGCTTTCCCTCTGACACTCTAGTTGAGTTTTTGTTGTTTTTGTGAGGGGCATAAGTGCCAGGTATGTCTAAGCCATCTTGCAGATATCACTTTTCAACTCCTTTTCTTTCCTGCTTTCAAGACTCTCTGTGTTTAATTTCTGACAGTTTGATTATAATATGTCTTGGTGAATTCCTCTTTGGGTTGAACCTGATTGGAGGTCTTTGAGATTCATGTACCTGGATATTCATATCTTTCTCCAGATTTGGGAAGTATTCAGTCTTTAAATAAGTATTTTTTAAATGCTTGCTGCCACGTTCCCTCTCTTCCCCCTTATTACCGTCTACGATGCAGCAATTAGCTCCCTTGATGGTGTTTTCCATTAATCCTGTAGATTTCTTTCTTCCTTTTCATTCTTTTTCCTTTCTTCCCTCCTCTGATTAGATATTTTTAACTGACATGTGTTCAAGTTCACAGCTTCTTTCTTATGCATAATAAAATCTGCTGTTGACACTTTCTATTGCATTTTTAAAGTGTCATTCAGTATATGCTTCAGCTCCAGAATTTTTGTTTGGGTTCTTAAATAATTTCTCTTAATTGAACTTCTTCTTTTGTTCTTGTATTGTTTTCCTGATTTCATTGAGGAATCAATGAACTCTTGTATTCTTGTCTTTGTATTCTGTGGCCTACTGAGTTTTCTTAAAATAATTATTCTGAATTCTTTTTCAGGCAACTCATAGATGTTCATGTCTTTGAAATTGGTTACTAGATTATTGAATTTTTTTGATTTTTACAGAATTGTGTTACTTAACGTCTCGCACTGCTGTTTTTGCATTAGAAGAAGCAGTTATCTTCAGTCTTTACTGTCTTTGGGTGAGAAATACTTTCTCCAAATAGCTGAGCTAGGGATTTTGAGGCTCTCTCAGACCTTTTTCTATGGACATATCTACTCTATACTTCTCATTCCAATTAGCGGGTAATTCTTACATTGTATGTGTTCTCTTGATCCTGCAAGACTGAATGCTGAGAGCCTCCCATTTGCATGCCCTAGGCCAGTGTCCTGTGATGCTCAAATTTGTGTGCCCTCTCTGAATCCCATAGAGTTGAGCTCAGTGACTGTATGAGAGATGATTTGTACATGCATTGGGAGCTAGCTTGGGGTGGGGATGCGGCTGTGAGGTGCATGGAGCATTTGGAGTGCCTGTAGACCAGCTGGGGGAAGGGGTCTGTAGGTGAGGCATCCCATGCAGCTTGGCGAGAACTTTCTGATGGAGGTCTACAGAGCAATTAGAAGTCTCCAGTCTCTCTTTCCTACTTTCAATCTTTCTCAACCACTCAGCTGTGCTGATTGCCTTAATATTCTGAGTGCGGTGGGAAACAGTTTGGTCTTTTAGGCAGCATGTCTTGGGGAGCCAGACACTCACTCATTACACTCCTACTGTCTCCAGTGGAAGAAATTGAAGGTCGTGGTTGCAGGGGGCTCTCTTGGCAGTGACCTTTCTGCCTTGAGGTAGGGGTGACATAGGTGAAGTGAAACTGTTCTTCTTCTACTCATTATTCTGTCTATTCTTAGATTTTTTTTTTTTTTTTTTTTGAGACAGAGTTTCGTTCTTATTGCCCAGGCTGGAGTGCAGTAGCACGATCTCGGCTCACTGCAACCTCCACCTCCTGGGTTCAAGTGATTCTCCTGCCTCAGCCTCCAAAGTAGCTGGGATTACAGGCATGTGCCACGACACCTAGCTAATTTTGTATTTTTAATAGAGATGGGGTTTCTTTGTATTTTTAATAGAGATGGGGTTTCACCATGTTGGTCAGACTGGTCTTGAACTCCTGACCTCAGGTGATCCACTCACCTCGGCCTCCCAAAGTGCTGGGATTACAGGCATGAGCCATTGCGCCTGGCCCTATTCTCAGATTTTATAATCTAATGGTGTGCTGAAACTTCTCCACTGGACTCATGGACTTCCACAAATGTACTCTTGTCTGTGGATATCTGTCTAAATCAATGCTTCTGCAGGAAGATGACAACGGAAAGCTCCTATTCTGCCATCTTACGGAAGTCACTCTATTTACCTGTTTCTTTCCATTTTTAAATGTAGCTGCTAGAAAATTTAAATTCACATATAGGTGGTTTACATTTACTTCAAATGAAAGGAACTGGTCTATATCACCTGACATTCCTGAACGGAAATATTTTTGTTCTATGTTTAACACTCTTAGAAATCTTTGTGAAGGTGACATAATCCAAAGCAAATTGGTGTTAATCTGTCATTCTCCTGAAAATATAGAGTTGGAATGGCCTTATCAGCTAATTCACCTAATCCCATCTCATTTCTATAAGCAGGAAACTGAGGTTCACGAAGGATAACATCATGCCACATACACCAATGACAAGACTAACATGGATTCTCAATCGAGTCCTTTTTCAAATTTTATGATTTTATCTCTCAGCTCACTTGTCCTTTTCCTGCAGATAATACCTTCGCCCAAAAAAGTGACCGTTATCAGAGCAGGTGTTTCAGGCATACAGTAAACGATTGATGAAGGAGGGATTTAAGGACAGGGAGTCATTTCAGATCACATGATTGGCTGCTTACTCTTCCTTCTCAGGTATGGCCCTAATTCTTTGCAATCATCTACTAAAAATGTGGCTCAAAGAATCCTGTTACCAGGCACCGCTTCTCTTCAAACACAGCTGTTATCATTTAAAGATTAAAATTCAGAGCTCTTAGTCCTCTTTCATTATGTAATACAAAATGCAACTCCAAATGACAAGGCAAGGAACAAGTCTGTATTATTAACTGGACTCAGGGTATACATAAACTGTTGATCTTACATCTCTAGCTTTTGATTCATGATTGTAATACAGAATCTCTTTGAATTGTGATAGGGTTATATCCCAATAAACCCATTCTAAGTTGAAAATATCGTAAGCCAAAATTACATTCACCCCTCCTAACCTATTGAACACTGTAACTTAGCCCAGCCTACCTTAAATGTGCTCAGAACGTTTACATTAACTTCCAGGAGGGCAAAATTATCTAACCCAAAGCCTATTTTATAATAAAATATTGAACACCTCATGTAATATACTAAATACTGTACTCAAAGCATACCACTTTTGTACGATCATCAAGTCAAAAAAATTGTAAGTCAAACCATCTTAATTTGGGAACCATCTGTACTTAGCATCCCACGAAAAAAAGAAAAGTCTTAAATTTCCCCAAGAAGTCTATTAACCTACACTATCTCAGTTCCTCAGATCCAGACGTATAATCACCTTTGTCATGTCTTCTGTGAAGGAGACAGCATTTGATTCCAGGCTAGAGTGACTTACTAAGATTCAGACTTTTGCTACTGATCTTCTTTAAGTAGGTTAACAGAATTTCTCCCTTGTTTTCACTAGGAAGAACAAGGGAAATAATGGTTATCTTTGCACTTTTATGATCCAGACCCCCTGTAGTTTAATAGCTAGAAAATTTTGTTTCAGAGGGTGGGTTTGCCTTGTGACAGTTGGCACTGTATTGAGATATGCCTCTGCACTGCTCCTGTGAAAGGAAAACTGATCTAGATTATGACCCCTAACGTGAAAAATTACTCCCCAATGTTGACAAATACAAATAAACAATCTGAGGAATAAGGCTAGGAGCACAACCAGAAAATGTGCTCAAAAGGAAATAAACCACCCAACACTACTCACTATGCAACATGACACCCAACAGTAAAACGAAAGGTTTACAACTTGAAATTTATATTATCCGTGCTTCCAGATACGAATGGTTTTGGGCTTTCCTAATGACTTTGAATGGAATGCATTTTTTTTTTTTTTTTGCAAATATATCAATTTTGGAAGGAATCAGGCTGTTTTAAACGTCACCAAGAAATAGAAATTCAGAAAAAGGTGCATCATGTTTCAAGAATGTCCTAGATTTTTAAGAAAATATTCTATCCCAAGAAATTTATAAGTTTTGTTATAGTGGACATTTGTTGTTTCTAAAATTGAATTTCCCAGCCATGTGGTTGGTGTGGGCCCTAACTGTCTTAAGCCATAAGCATATGCTACTCTGGGTTGCAATTCAGGAGTGGGTATTCAGCTGAATTCAAGTCCATTAAGTCAAATGACCTTTATTCTAAGTCTTTGGTTTCAGTCATGAGGGAAGTGGACATTCTCTTTTTTTTCTGCTGCATTGGAACCTGAAAACACATATAACGGGGAAGTATCTTCCTTCTGAGACTGAAGGGACTATTAATTCCAAGCCCATGTTCAAAGATCTAACTAATACTTAATGCATATAAAACTGGCTGTAGCCTCTAGTACAGGGTTTGCAAACTCAAAAGCCTTCAGGGACCAGAGCAATGACACAAACTGTAGAAAGCTATCAGATGTGATATATTAATAACAGGGAATGGTGGGAAGGACAAGGCCTGTCTTTCCTAAACACATTTAAATTACAATTAAAACAAATACAACATTAGGTCAGCCAAAGAAAACACGTTGACATTACGTGGGCTGGCAACATAAAATTCACTGGCATTGTGTCGGCTGGTTTTCTACCTTGCTTTACAATGACCTGAAAGCCAGTTACTAACCCGACCTTCAGCAATTCCTCTGTAGTAAATCTCTTGCAGCCCAGTCATGATTTTAATAGACTTGGGATGCGGTATCTTCTTCCTCTCCCTACTCAGGTCCAGCTCAACTTAAGGGTTATGTTAACATCTGTAATCATCTTAAATGTTGCATCTGTAACATCTTAAATGTTGTATGAAAAATATCTTGAAATAAACAGCATCATCTTCTTCTAGCTGTTGTTTCTAAAGCTGAAGAAACACAAAATCGAAACATTAGGGCCAACTGCATTGCTGTCAAGGGAATTTCTTTAATGGTTCTGTGTCTTAAGGGGCCCAGGTGTTTTCCAGAACAGCTCAACCAACTGTGCTTTGTTTGGAGCCTTGTAAATTTTTACATCTGACACAAAACATCCATCTGCCCCAGAACTTGATCTATTTCCCAATATACCAGAAGCACAGGGATCAATTAAATATTTTTCAGTAAAATGGGAACTGAATAAAACAGAGAAAAGTTAATTTATAAGGAAATGTGGCTATTTCTGATATTTATTTCTTGAAATTGGGAAATGATGGTGAGTTTCTCAATGTAGAGTTGTCATGCTTAAAGGCTCTTTCATAAATGCTTAAAGGCTCTTTCATAAGTAAGATTAGATTTCAAGCCACAGCTTGGAGGTTACAGATTCAGTCGAAAATAAGACACGCCTTCCCTTAGAGTGCAGTCAATGGCGAGAGCCCCTTCTGAGTTAAGTTTGCTGCTTTCACCTTAGAGTTCAGTCAATGGCGAGAGCCCATTCTGAGTCAAGTTTGTTGCTTTCACCTTAGAGTGCAGTCAATGGCGAGAGCCCCTTCTGAGTCAAGTTTGCTGCTTTCACCTTAGAGTTCAGTCAATGGCGAGAGCCCATTCTGAGTCAAGTTTGCTGCTTTCACCTTAGAGTTCAGTCAATGGCGAGAGCCCCTTCTGAGTCAAGTTTGCTGCTTTCACCTTAGAGTGCAGTCAATGGCGAGAGCCCCTTCTGAGTCAAGTTTGCTGCTTTCACCTTAGAGTGCAGTCAATGGCGAGGGCCCCTTCTGAGTCAAGTTTGCTGCTTTCACCTTAGAGTTCAGTTAATGGCGAGAGCCCCTTCTGAGTCAAGTTTGCTGCTTTCACCTTAGAGTGCAGTCAATGGCGAGAGCCCCTTCTGAGTCAAGTTTGCTGCTTTCACCTTAGAGTGCAGTCAATGGCGAGGGCCCCTTCTGAGTCAAGTTTGCTGCTTTCACCTTAGAGTTCAGTTAATGGCGAGAGCCCATTCTGAGTCAAGTTTGCTGCTTTCACCTTAGAGTGCAGTCAATGGCGAGAGCCCATTCTGAGTCAAATTTGCTGCTTTCACCTTAGAGTTCAGACAATGGTGAGAGCCCATTCTGAGTCAAGTTTGCTGCTTTCACCTTAGAGTTCAGTTAATGGCGAGAGCCCATTCTGAGTCAAGTTTGCTGCTTTCACCTTAGAGTTCAGACAATGGCGAGAGCCCATTCTGAGTCAAGTTTGCTGCTTTCACCTTAGAGTTCAGACAATGGTGAGAGCCCATTCTGAGTCAAGTTTGCTGCTTTCACCTTAGAGTTCAGACAATGGAGAGAGCCCATTCTGGGTCAAGTCTGCTGCTGTAAGTAAAAGTGAATCTTTTTTCTGACAGGCTAAGATGGAAGCTTCCTTGCTCTCTGTAGATTTTTTCTTAAACCCTGAACCCATGCATTTACCAGAATTTCTAATTATTTACTGTCAGTGTTTGGACAGTTTCTAAGGCATAGAAAGAGCAGTAAATTTGGCTCACCATGAAGCATTGTTTGTACTCAAAGCAACCTGGGATTTAAACAACTGAAATGCATAAATTAGGAACACTCCTGGTGTTATTACTAACAGCTTAATATTCTGCCACAATAAAAGTGTTTTTTCCACACGAAGACTTGTGAAAATTGTTAAGAATTGCTTTGAAACCAAGGGAGGCCCTGAGGAGGACCCACCATAGGAGGAGGTGAGAGCATCCATTCATGCCTGTGATCTTCCCTGGTGATTAAAATCCCTCTTCCTGTCACTGCCCATCTGTGGGCTCCCACTGAACTGCACACACTGCTGTCTGCTCTCACCTGGGTGAGAACACACACCAGGTTTGTGTTCATGGGAGCTTCTGGTCCTGTTAAAATAATGAATACTAAGGTTTCTCAGAGAATTACTTCCTCTGATGCTATCTTTTATATACAATAATAAAAGTTCATGCATGTTGTCAACAAATGTGCATCAATTAGTCAGTGTTCTAGAAGCTGGGAAAAATGGTCAATAACTCTCATATCGCCTATTCAGGGAATACTGCTTATGAAGCAAAGGATGCTGTGCAAAGACTCTCTGCAAGCACTCACAAGAGACAAATTCTGGTGGCTGCAATGATAGCAAAGTGGACTCTGTCTGATATATGACTTCAATGTTAATTTAAATTACTGAAAAACAATTGTTCACTTTTTAAAAAGCACTACTTTTACAAAACCCTTTTTAGTTGACAGCTGAAATCTTCCCTATTTCATGACATAAATATCAGCTGTACCAAGTCAGGTATCCTTGCACATTTCTAATAGACACAGGTGAAGGAGCTTGACAGACAAGCCAACCTACCTGATATATTAGCATATGGCTCTGATTTTAAGGAGTCCTGGAATGCAGTCTGCAAGCTCGCTGAGGTGACGATTTGATGAAAGCAAGACTTAATCCCTGCAAAGCCTGGTCTAACTTCACGTCAGGGATTGAAAATGCTGGCTCTTGGTGGGTTACATTTTCAGAAAAGAGGAGTGCTGTAGACTCAAACGTAGGGAGGGCTCCTAGCTATGGCAACCATTCCATGGCCTTGCAGCCACCCCCCACCTCCTGGGGACACGCTCTTCCCTCTTTGGCATCAAGGGCTCCAGTGAGGTGCTGAGTGCTGGAAGCAGGGACTGAGGTGTTGGGAAATTTAATTAGCGTGTGTGAAACAAAAAGGGCCTATCGCTTAAAGCCACTCCAGAAGTGTGAAGAATAATAATGGCTTTTTGAGAACCCCCATTTCCCAAGAATGAACAAGCCTGGGGAAAGATGAGCTGCCTAGCTTTTTGTTGTTGGTTTCTTTCTTTATTTATTTTTTGAAATTTTTCAAGTCTTCTGCTGGTAAGACTTGTACAGTTTTTGCTAAGAAACTTTTACCTTTACCAAAATAAATATTGCTCTTAGTATAGTTCTCTGCCCAGAGCAAGGATTTGCTTGACCATGAAGAAAACTAGTACATGGATCTGTAGTGGAAGTGCCATTTTTTGAATCAAATGCTACATTTGATAACAGAAATATTATAACTCAGAGACTTTTTAAGGCTTCTATGAAACTGTATCCAACTCAGCAAGCACACGTAGAGCAAGGGCTGGAAAGGAACTCAGGATCATAGTTTTGGGTAGGGGGAGGTATTATGGAATCCACTACAGGTACAAAGACAGGTGAAAACAACCTCAGCTGAAACAAATTGTGGCAAGTACTGTAACAGATGAATCCCAGCTAGTATATCTAGATCAGGTTTTTCACAGGAGGAATTTGGACTGTACCTCAAAAGACGAACAGGACTTTCAGAAATGAAGATGATAGGAAGGGCATCCGAGGCAGAAGAAAGTAAGTGAACAAAGGTATAAACGTGTGTTTGGGGAGAGTGGGTAGAAATGTGACTAACATAGGGAGGCCGGTGTGGGAAAGACGGAGGTCGTGGAAATGTGGAGACGCCAAATCCTCTCCTATGAAAGAACTGAGACTTTCTTCAGGAGGTAATGGGGGAGGGGAATGGGGGAAGCCGCAGGCAGCTGTTGAGCAGAGGAATGCAGTCATCTGGGTTGAACCTCAGAAAAACAACTGGCCAAAGGATTTAGGATGAACTGAAGAAAGGAGGGCAGAGTGAGAGAGGAGAAAGCCAGGGCTCAGCAGAGGAAGTAGTTATAAAGCAACGCAAGGAAGGGACAGGTGTGAGACGCCACAAAGACTGATCGCTAGGATGTGGACACTTAGCAGATTTTAAATTTCAAGGCTGAGGAGGAAATCAGATGGTAAGATGAAAACAAAGGAGAGGAATGATGAGAAGTAAAAGGGATCAGAGCTACAGTGAACAAGAACGGCTAACGGCAGATTCAGCACACCCAACAGAAAAAAAAAAAACAAAAAAGGTCAAATTAGTCAAAATAATTAATTCTTTTGATTTTGTATTGCATGCTACCCACTTTTTTAAAAAAACACTTTAAATGTCTGAAGGTAGAGGCTAAGGCAGTCTAACCCTGATATTAATTTGGAAGAAAAGTGAGCCACGGAAATATTTGGAAATACATCGTTTTCAATGTGTGTTTAAATTTTACACTTTTCTAGGCCAGAGCATATGGATCCTTACCATTCTTTTTAATAAGCACACTCACTGTATAGCTGGATGTGCCACAACTTAATTTATCAGCCCCCTTCTGAAGGGCAGTGGGTGGCAAGAAGAAAAATGCATGTTGTTGCCGAACAGCAAGAATGTGCAGGGAAAAGCTGATGCCTCACATCCCTCTGTGGCTCATTTCCTCCCTTGTGCTTTTTTTGACTCCGATTCTGCCGGAAGAGACACAGGGACACAGAAAGCAGCTGTCTACCCTGGCATGTCCCTCTACTGTGCTTTTTCTTCCCCTCACAGCGGGCGCACACTATTCCCACCAGGCAGGCTATTTGCTTTTAAGTGTATAAACTGGCAGTTACTCTTTGATGTTTGTTTGGCAGTTAAACAGAATCACAAACAAGAAGGACCACTTTGACCTTGCCAGGAGCTCCCAAATTAGAGCCAGGGGCAAGGCACGCCTCTCTCGGTGACAGTAACTGCAAAGAAAGACACCGCCTCATGGACAGATCCTAAGATAACTCAGAAATCAGCATTTACTAACATTTAGGTGCAACAAACCTCAAACTCCAGATAGTGGTCTTTCAGTTTGTACTCATCGACGTCCTTGGCTTTGACCTTCTTGTCGGGGGGATATGAGCGGTGCTCGGCCAGCTCGGTGGTGATCTGCTTCAGCTTACTTTCATGTGACTTCAGCTGCTCCTCCTGCAGGAAATCGTGATGCCATTTAGTGTTCAAAAAAGCAAGTCAGTAACAACGCACAGCATATTTAAAAAAAATCCCTTGTGCTGAATGACTTTAACTCACTAAAACAGCCCAGTGTGCCTCTGCTGCCACATCCTTCCAGCTTTCTCCCGCCAGTGTCCACATATTTCCTATATTCCTTCCCAGGATGGCAATCAAGGCCAACCTCTTTAACTAGGTCCCTTGTCATAAAACCAAATGGCTTCAGAGCTCTTTATCCGGTGTAACTGCCCCTGAGTTGGGACCAGGCCTTAAGACATACCCTGACAGGCATGTCACCAGCTGAACAGTTAAGCACCTAGCATGGAAGCTGCACACCTTGGCTTCCCCATTTCATGCCCACTCAGCAATGCTGCCAGCTTTCCCATTCATCACAATGAATGAACTGTATATGTGCATAGTTTTTTTTTCCTTTTTGAAAGAAGCAGACTTATGAAGAAATATTTCTTCTCTGAAGCTTATCAGATGATATTCTAAAAAATGCAGCTATCTTGCTTCTCTCCAAAGCAGCAGAGTTCTTCATTCCAGCAAATCAATTAAAATGTATCTACCTATTTAGCAATTATTGCCTTAATAGCATTATTATAGGTACCATGTACCAATGCAATATGGTTGATCCTGCGTCAAAGGACTTCCATTCTAAGGGTACCTTAGCAATAGGCTACCTAAAAAGATATGTTGCCGAACCTTCTGCCAGCATTTTAAAAACATTCTTGGAATTCTCTTGCATTCTTGAAAATGTATGACTCCTTACTGTTCTAGTTTCACATGCAAATTATCCAAATTTCACACGTACAATAAGACAAATGGGTGAAGGCAAATGAAACAGATCTGATTAAATTAGGTGATAAATGTATTTCATATAACACCAATGTAATTGCAGAATACAAAAATCTTGTAGAATGAGGGGAATAATTTTTTACAAAACCAGAAGATGGATAACTATGGACACTATGTTAAGATTATATAACATTATCGTAAATTAAAAAAAAGATGTCCAGAAATTATGAGTGTCACATATAATATCTTAGGGACTTTTGTAATAATTAAAAGCCAAACAACAAAAACAAATTCCAAGTCAAAAACCATCAAAATAGAAGAAAACAATGACAAGTAAAAAGCAGAGTACACGAATGGAAAAATGAACAAGAAAAGTGGCATGAACATGTGGAGTGATCTAAAAATGACAAGATTCATTTCTAAACGTCAGCTATAACAAAACAAAACAAAACAATCTGAGAAGTCCCAGAAAAGGAAGAAGGAGAAAAGAAACCTATTTTGAGATTTTAGAAAGGAGTCTACATCTCCAAACCTATTATTTGTGTACTGATAATGCTAAATGTCAAAAATGCTTCAGGTAGCTTTTATTTACAACTTCTTACTCAGCTATTACTTTTACCCAAGGGGACTATCAACTATGTTATGGATTGAATATGTCCACTCAAAATTAACGTTCAGTGTAGCTGTACTTGAAAATGGGATTCCTACATAAGTAATAATGGTTAAATGAGGTCACAAGAGTGGTGCATATATCCAAAAGGATTAGTGCCCTTATAAGAGGAGACACTGTATGCAAGTACCAAGCGGAGGCCATGGCGGCCATCCACAGCCCTAGGGGAGAGCCCTCACCAGACATCAACTCTGCTGGCACCTTGATCTTGGATTTCCAGCCTCCAGAACTGTGAGAAAATAGATGTCTGCTATTGAAGTCACCCAATCTATAGTATTTTGTTATGGTAGCCTGAGCTAAGACAAACTATATTGAAAGTTTTTATTTCTTTCAAAGTTGTTTTCCTTTGTGTATTTACTGCAATATGTAAATTACCTAATAGACTTCCTGACAAATGCTATTTAGTGACTAGACCACTTCAAAAAATAAAAGCATGATATATTTTCCTTCTTTTCTAAAAAAATTTCAGTTATATATAAAGTCATATTGAATGATATATAAGAAACATGTATCTAACATAGGAATTTAAGAAAAATTTAAGAAATAAAATATAAATAAATTGAAATTCTCTGCACATGTACGTGCTCATCTCATTCCTTTTCACTGTTATTCATATACAAAGGTATGTAACCATAAAAATGCAGAAGTGTAGCCGGGTGCTCAGTGACTCATGCCTGTAATCCTAGTACTTTAGGAGGCTGAGGCAGGCGAATCACAAGGTCAGGAGTTCGAGATCAGCCTCACTAACATGGTGAAACCCCGTCTCTACTAAAAATACAAAAATTAGCCAGGCGTGGTAGCACATGCCTGTAATCCCACCTACTCAGGAGGTTGAGGCAGGAGATTCACTTGAACCTGGGAGGTGGAGGTTGCAGTGAGCCAAGATTGTGCCATTGCACTCCAGCCTGGGTGACAGAGCAAGACTCCATGTCAAAAAAACAAAACAAAACAAAACCAGAAGTATATTCTCTACGTTTTACACTTTATATAAAAACTAATGAAAGGCTTTCTTTTTAAACTTTTTTTTCACAGAACATGTTTTTAAGATTTATCTACATATATGCTCTAGTTCCTGTCTTTTAATCATTGTGTAGTACCCCATTGCAGGACACATTACAATTTTGTTTAAGGATATTTAGTTTGTTTTCAGGTTTCCTGTTTTGGGATTATTTTTTTCCCTGTTATAAATGATGTTGCAACAGACATTCTTACACATGTCTCCTAGGGAATCTGAACAAGGGTTTTTCTATAGTGTGTCACCAAGAGTTGGCAGTTCTGGGTCTTCGAATATGCACATCTTTAAGATGACTGTTTTCTAAAGTGTTTTTATCTGTTTACATTTCCACAGCAGGTCTGAAATTTCTCTTTGTTTTACATCCTTGTCAAAATGTGATGTTATTATACTTGTAAATTTTTGCTAATTTCATAGGTAAGAAATAAGCCACCATGATTTGAATTTACATTTCCCTGAATATGAGCGAGGATGAGGTTTTGTTCACAGGTTTACTGGATTTCCTCTTCTGTGAATTACCAGACCCATTTTCCTATTGGGTCGTTTGCCTTTGAAAAAATAGATTCGTATCAGTACGACAGGTATTTATAATGTATGTTAAGAACCCGAACTCTTTATATTTTTGGTTAAGAAATAATTAGAATCCAATAATAGAATCCAGTTTATTTTTTAAAAAATAAGATTTTAGGTAATTTGGTAAAAGAATTTACAAACTCCTATTTTTTTTTACTTTGGATCTATGCAAATATGCTTTTAGATGTTTGCTACTTCTAAAAGCTTTAGATTTAGGCTTTCCAATCTTGAATATGCAAATGCCTCTTTTTCTGTTGAATAAATCCCAATTTCTACTTATTTTAATGAGGAATACAGGCTAGAGTGACAATATGCACAACACCTTATGTTTTTCACTTTCCTCCCCATACCAGGACTTGCCAGGGTTTGTTCATTGTTACCAAGTTATGTTTCATAAACTTGTTTCTACAGTAGCATAAAGGGCTAGTCATTTAGGCTATATTTTTATGAAGGAACTAATCGAAGAAGTGCTGATGTTCAATGAGAAATGTTTCATGACTATTTCACTGCCTTCACAGGGTGGGAGTCAATAAAGTAAACTCAAAGCATTTTAAAATCACATTTCCTTAAATCTGTCCATTTTGAACAGTGAAATAAAAATGCCAAGTGGCTCTTATGGACATAGCTTGACCATGCAAATTATTCCAGTGCTAGAATCCCATGGTAAGGAAGATACAGATTTTACACACACACACACACACACACACACACACACACACACACACACACACACACAGTAAAAAACAAAGGGAGACAGAGGATGCAGCCATGGAGCTATCACATTCTCAGACTCAGGACAATTACATTTGTCATAGACATGATGAAGAAAGACAAAGTAGGAATTTGCTTCCCTCCCCCGCTTTTGTCTTTGCTTTTACAATTCTTTAGGGATGCATACATACTGTTTTTATAAGACAATACTAGCAAAAGAGATTTCAGAGATGGCAGAAAAATATTATATCTGACAAAGAAAAGGCAAGGAGATAGAAAATAGAACTCATAAAATTGTTTTAAGCTAGGAAGTGACAATTAGAAAAAAATTAAATTGAAACTACTAGATACAAGAAAAGTTGTTGTTGTGGTTATATGTCAATAGATTTAAATCATTAAATCTTTTATAATATACACAATAACATTTTATCTAAAAGGCAAGTTAAGACCTTTCATAATATACACAATAACATTTTATCTAAAAGGCAAGTTTTTGAAGTCACTTAGGATTTCATTTACTCAGATTAGGGGCTAATACCCAAAGTATATAAGGAACTCAAACAACACAATAGCAAGAAAACAGAGTGATTAAAAAATGGGCAAAGGACCTTGCTACGGTTTCATTGTATCCCCTTCAAACTTCACATTGAAACTTAATCCGCATTGTGTAGTAGTAAGAGATGGTGCGTTTTAGAAAGTGATTGAGTCCCTCATGAAGGGATTAGTGTCTTAATCAAAGTGCTGGAGGGATCTAGGTCAGGCCCTGTTTTGCTCCTCTGTCCTCTGTCATGTGAGGATACAACATTTGTTCTCACAAATGCTGTGAGGAAAATTTGGAAAACTGTATGAAAGCTCCTCAAAAAACTAAAAATGGAATTACCAAATAATCTAGCAGTCCCACTTCTGAGTATGTAGCCAAAGAAATGAAATCAGTATCTCAAAAAGATGTGGCATTCTCATGGTGAGACCATGCTGTATCTTCTTCAAGAAGAGGGAACAGCTCTTGGCTGCAGCATTATTCACAATAGCTAAGATCTAGAAGAGATCTAAGTGTCCTTTGACAAATGGATAAGGAAAATGTGGTATATATACATAATGGAGTATTACTTATTCAGCCTTAAAAAAGAGGAAATTCTGTCATTTGCGACAACATGGACAAACCTGGATGACATTTTGCTAAGTGAAGTCAGTCAGGCACAGAAAGACAGATAGTGGATGATCTCATACATAGAATCTAAAACAATCGAACTCATAGAAATAAGGAGAATGGTGGTTACCAGAGGCTGGGGGCGAAAGACTTGGGAGATGCTGGTCAAAGGACGAAAAACGTCAGACAGGAGGAGTACGTTCTATTGTGTATCACGGTGGCTAGAGTTAATACTAATGCACTGTGTATTTCAAACTTGCTCAAAGAATAGAATGTAACTGTTCTTACCATAAAAAAGTGATATAGCAAAACACCTGGAAATACATATAATTATGATATGGTCAATTACAATTGTTAAAAAGTATTTCATTTTTTCCTATTTATACAGTACTTGGGTTGTGAGAAAAACTTCATAATTTCCTTTAAAATATTAAGCTCTAATTTCATCTCTATGAAGACAGTATTGTTTAACTGATGAGGCAATGGGAACAGGCAACTTGGCTGTTGAAGACCTTGCAGTGTGAGTCAAAGGCTGACCTGGAGTTACAGTCCTTCTCCCCTGATGCAAAGCCCAGGATCAAGGGCCAGAAATCAGTTTTTTATCTTTTTATACCAAGTATAAGACTTACATAGTACTTATCATGGGGAGAAGGATGAGAGAACAGCTGTGAAAACTTAAAGGAAACAGTAAAATAGAAATGCAGATGGCTCTAAGAGGGAAAGGAGGAAGAATGAGAGAGAAGGCAGAAGGAACTGGGGAACAGAGAACACCTTTATCCATTTATCCATCCGTGAACCTCACCGAGCGCCCACTACAGCAAGCACCGTGCTAGGTGCTGGGAGTAAGAAGAGCGAACAGCCACAGTGGCTGCCACCAGTCTTTTCCGTCAAGCTGTGGGATACAGAATCCTTGATGTTCTAAGGTGGAACAGAACCTGGCCACTGTCCTTTCTACCCTCTTTGTCTTAGAGAAGATGGAGATCCAGAGAGTTCCAGCAGTTGCTCCAGTTCAGACAAAAGGACAGAGTGGCAGAAGCCACATTCTCTCAACTTCTATCATCAAGCCACCTCGGAACAGCCTTCTAAAATCCAAAGGGCTGCTAACAACATAGCTTCAGCACATTCTCTTACTTGACAGATCAATCCTGAACTCAGCTTTTCAGAGCTCTTGGTGAACTCCACTGCTGCCTGGTCTCCTCTGCTATAGCTCTCAAACGTGCAGGCTAGACTAAGGATTACTCGCCTTGCTCCAAATTCCACTCAAAACCTGTGTTACAGGCTGGGCCTGGTGAGTCACACCTGTAATCCCAGCACTTTGGGAGGCTGAGGCCGGCAGATCACTGAAGGTCAGGAGTTCGAGACCAGCCTGGCCAACATGGCAAAACCCTGTTTCCACTAAAAATACAAAAATTAACTGGGTGTGGTGGCATGAGCCTGTAATTCCAGCTGCTCAGGAGGCTGAGGCAGGAGAACTGCCTGAACCCAGGAGGCAGAGGTTGCAGTGAGCCAAGATCACGCCACTGCACTCCGGCCTGGGCGACAGAGTGAAACTCTGTCTAGATAACGAAAAAGAAAAAGAAAAACAAAACAAAACCAAACCAAACCTGCGTTCTTTCAGATGGCACCATCTCTTCCTCTTCCGCATTACTGCAGCACTTAAATGTCTATCTCACATGCTTAGCACAAAATATACCCTGACCTGTGTGTGACTTTTATCTCCCTTACCAATTACAAACTCTTAGAAAGGCAAAAAAGGTCACTTTTTTTCCTTCTCTTAAATCCTCCAGCATCCAGTGAAGTGTTGAGCCGAGAGACAGTATGTGGCAGCTTTTGGTTTATAGACATTACCTGCCTAACATTAATAAATACCTTAAGCTCTCAGAAGTTGAGGGCCAAGGTCATTGTCTCACCTATTTTTATAATGCCCACAAAACCTAACATAGTACCTGCTATACAGGATCTTCGGTAAACAGTAGCTGAACAAACAGATTTTTTTTTTTTAAGTGAAGGTACAGAGGGGAGGGTTTAGACTGTTTCCTTTGTGCTGTCTTAAAGGAGACAGATGATTTTGAGGGTAATAATATATTTAGGGATCTCCAGGGCAACTTACAAGTCAAACCGCTAAACACTGGAACCTTCTCAGAATGAAGTGGTACAGAATTTAGAAGACAGAACACCTGTCTTTCAGTCAGTTTGAGGGAGGCTCAATCCAAAAGACTGTTTCATAATTTCATGTTTAACACAGCTTTAGACCTTAAACAGTGTTTACTGAGTATAAGCAAAATAGCTTCCACATGATTTAATTACTTGTTTTATTGGGTACTTAATATATATTAAATACAGAACTCTAAGAAATGAATTTTAAAAAATCTATCCATTCTGGAAAACTGTGGGTACCAATTAAGACCACATCAGAGAGTTTGAATGTGAAAAAATGAGTCAGTTAAGCGTAAGTGACATAATTAGAATCACATTTTAGTCAGAACCGTAAAGGATGGATCAGAAGGACATAATATTAGTGGAAGAGAGATCACAAGTGGTTATAGAAATCATCTGGGTCAGATTATTCCAAAGTGTAGCGCAGGCAAAATGACCCACTGGGGAGAATTTTAAAATCAGTACTGAGATATAATTAACATACCAAAAAACACCCTTGCATGTCTAACTGTGCTGAACTCATTTATGAGTTTTCAAAAATTTTAATAGATCCCCAGGCACTGGGAAAAAATTTAAAGTTTTCTTTTAATTTTTTTAAATCTCAGCACTATAAAATGTTAAGGCTTACTAATAGTTCCTACTGGGAATGACAGTAGAAAATGCAGTTTATTTTATTTAAAAAGGTATCACATATTAAAAGGTATCTGCTGAAATATTTAGTATTGGGATGAGGTGAATAGTCAAAAAACTGAGGAGACCAGTGATCTAGGTAGAATATGACGAAAATCTGAAGAAGTAGGTGTAGAATATGAAAGATATTGGCCAGGCATGGTGGCTCATGCCTGTAATTCCAGCACTTTTGGAGGCCGATGCAGGCGGATCACCTGAGGTCAGGAGGTCAAGACCAGCCTGGCCAACATGATGAAACCCTGGCTCTACTAAAAATACACACATTAGCCGGGCATGGTGGTGCACGCCTGTAATCCCAGCTACTTAGGAGGCTGAGGCGGGAGAATCACTTGAACCCGGGAGGTGGAGGTTGCAGTGAGCCAAGATAGCACCACTGTACCCCAGCCTGGGTGACAGAGTGACTTTGTCTCAAAAAGAAAAAAAAAAAAAAGAAAAAAGAAAGATATTTAGGAGGTAGAAGTGACAGGACTTTATGACAGAAAGTGTGGAAAAGGGTGGGTGGGAGTGCGGTGAAGAAAGTAACTACAAGAATGACCACCACTGAAATCCCACAGCCCCTAAGGTCAGCTCCACTCACCTGACTCTGAGCACCACTGCCTTGTGGTCACACCACAGGACAAAAGGAGGGGTGGGGGTTACTTCAGTGTGAGAATCAAGCATAGGACTGCTTCGCTTCTGATCAGTGTCCATCTCCAGTCTGACCAAAAGAGTATTTAGTACCCATGGATTCAAACTTATTTATATGAGAATGGTTGGAATTCAAAGAAAACAGGCCTAGATATCAGGAAATGAAGACGTCCTGGGGCACCATTCTCTGAAGAAGCAAGGAAAGACCTAGGGGAGGCAGAGGTTCCTACAGTGTAGTGTCTAAGTGGGATGTGGAGCCACCTGCCGGCCTGGAGTGGAAGAGAAACACACATGTGTCCCTGGGCCCCAGCCTGGACCTGAATGACCTGGTGGGGCTGGGAAATGTGCATTTTATGCAAGTCCTCACACAGCTGTTGTGCACACTGAAGTTTGAAATGACTTCTCTGGTGGGCAGAAAGGGAGGTCGTGAGCAGACTGTGAACAAGGCCAGCCATGCAGTTCTGTGTGTGGAGTGCTACACCAGAAGGAGAAGCAAAACTTGTATTTTCAAGCTAGTCTTTCCACCCCCCAACAGAAGAAAAATGTGCTCTGGCAACACTGTCATGAAAAACAAAGAAGGGACTCCTCCCACACAGCAGAGTTGTCCAGAAAGTACCACGCTGCACTGGCAATAATCAATTTCAATGATTAAGGCTAATGTGTTTTGCATAGAAGACGAGAACAAATTAAAGCCCACAAATGGCAGAGTGACACTCTGTCTTGCAAAAGCACCAAACAATCTTTTAATTGAATGTCTAATTTTTTCCCAACACTGTTTATCTTTATCAGCGTTTCCAGCAAGGCCCTCACGTTTTTATACCTGTAATTTGTAAAGTAAAATTACTCAAAAAGTTCTGGCATTTAGGGGAGTCAGAGCCAGGTTGTGGGGGTATGGGGGAAAAAAAAAAGTAGCTGGTCTTATGGCTTCAGATCCACTGGCTAAAGCATTGGTTCTCAACAGGAGTGGGCTGGATTTTGACCCCAGAAGGTATTTGGCAATGTCTGGAGACATTTTTGGTTGTTAGAATTGGGGGGTTCCTATTGGTATCTAGTGAGTAGAAGCTGGGGACATGGCTAAACATCCTACAATTAATAGGGCAGCCCCCCACGACAAAGAATTATCCACACCAAAACGTTAATGCTGCTGCGGTCGAACACGCCTGGGTTAAAGGATGGGAGCTAGTCTTTGCGGTACTGGAGGAAGCCTAAGGGCAGCCAGACACGTTCCAGGATTTGCTGGAGGCGCACTATGACCCCAGCGTAGATATCCCCAAGAGCCTCAGGGGCTACTCCAAATACATGCTTCATTTTACATATGTGTTTCTCAAAGGTAAAAATGTTCTCTTTAGAAACAATCATTATGACTTGGCAAAGAAATAATACAGAGCTGTTGATAGAAAAATCCTTAAAAACATTCTAGAACCATCTCATTTTTCTGGATGGAGAACTGAGGCCCACAAAGCAAGTGCTGGGTGATGTAATTCAGTGGGGTGGCGGGAGGGATCGGGGGGGGGGTGGGGATCATCTCATTTCTTTCCAAATAAGTTAAATTTCTGAAATGATATGGTTACCTCGTCTTACATGATACTGGAGGATAGTTCTTTTTGGTTATTAGTTTCTTATTTAAAATCTTCAATCCAGAACTCTGATGATACTACATATGCATTTTTTGGTATCTCTCTGGATTTATGTCCAAAATGAAGGAAGACGTTTTAAAAAATTATGCATTCTATTTTTGGTTCCAGGGTAAGTCATCTGTTTGAAATAAGAGTGCTTACCCTGATAAATGTGTTTGCTTGCCTGTTCTGGTAAAAACACGCCAAGAGATGAACACATTCATTTTCATGTGCATATCACTTACTAGTATACAGTCCCTAGATAAATAGGAAAGCAGTACATTTTTTAAAGTATAAACAACTGTAGATATTACAGTGAGCGAAAATCAAGGAAACACTCATATATTGCTCTAAGCTACATACATCTTCCACGAATGACATGCTTATTAACAGCCCTCAACTCACCTTCTCCCCTGGATCTTTTATAGAACTGAATGTGAGAAAGACCCAATCTACTGAAAAAGAACAATGGGAAAGTCCATTGTAAAATTAATAGAGCAAAACTCAATTTTGGAAGGTATTCTTTTGCGTCTAGTTACTAATTTTTCCCTCCCCTTACGTCCTGTAATATGGTTTACCTTTTATAGGATATATGCTTTATGTGGTATGCTGTTTATGTTAAGTACCCACATTTAAAGCAGAGAAATGCATTTCCTTTAAGACTTCATATTTTAGTTGGATAGATGGAGACGTCCACCAACATATCTTCTGGTCATCAATAAGAGTATTCCCTTTCTCTTAAAGTCGTAGTGTACTTATTATCCTTAAAAATTAAATGCCATTGTGTCCTGTATGAACTGTACAGTAAAAGTAATGCTTACATGTAAGCATTCAATATATCTTAATGATAATTATGAATTAAAAACCAGAAGAATCTTTCCTGAAACCACAGATTCCTCCTTCTTACTACTAGATTTCTGTTTTTTATACTTATGGCAAGACCTGAGCACATTCCCCTCCTCCACTTCCTTTTTACCTTCCATTCATTCCCCCATCAAAGAAGGCCAATGTGGTTTCTGTTCGCATGACTCCACCAAAACTGGTCTTGCTAAGGTTATCCAATGATATAGTTTGGATGCTTGTCCCCTCCGAATCTCATGTTGAAATCTGATCCCCAATGTTGGAGGTGGGACCTGGTAAGAGGTGTTTGGGTTATGGGGGTAGTTCCCTCATGAATGGCTTAATGCCACCCTTAGGATAATAAGGTAGTTCTTGCTCTATCAGCGCAAGTAAAAGTGGGTTGTTAAAAAGAGCCTGGCACTTTCCCTTCCTCTCTCTCTTTCCATGTGACACATCTGTTTCTCTTTCCCCTTCTACCACCTTTTGATGCTTCCTGAGATTCTTACCAGAAGCAGATGCTGATACCATGTTTCTTGCACAGCCTGCAGAATCATAAGCCAAATAAACTTCTCTTCTTTATAAATGACCCAGGCTCTAGTATTCCTTTATAGAAACACAAAATGGACTAAGACACCGAACGACCTCCCAGCCACTAAATATGACATATTTTTAATCTAAATTTTACTGGACCTTTCCCCCCATTTCTTGGCACAACATTCTCCCTGTTTGTATTAAATCTAAGTAACTTTTTGGAAAATTGCTTATCAAGTGCCTTAGTCTGCTTCTGAGCTCTGGTCACTGCAGCATTTGGAGAGAGAAAGAAGAAAATGATCCAAGAAAGGAGTCTAAGAAGCAAGAGGGGAAATCAAGAGACAGCGAGGTGAGGCTCCAGAAGTAAGTCAGACACCACAGTGCCCAGCTGTCCAAGCCACAATGACAGCCTGTTTCCTTGTTTCCTCTACTTCCATGAGCCACCAGAACTGTCCATTCCATACTTTCAAGGTTTCTCAAGCATTTCCACTACTATCCATTTCTTCTACAGCTATCTTAGTTATATCTCCTCTGGATTACTGAAAATTCCTTTAAAAAGGGCCTTTCTGTTTATACCAGTGTCGTCTTCTAACAGTTCCTCATGTTGTAATGAGAATAATTTTTAAAGCAAAAATGTGATCAAATTACTCTCCTGCTTAAAGTTATTATTATTATTTTGAGACGGAGTCTTGCTCTGTTGCCCAGGCTGGAGTACAGTGGCGTGATCTCCGCTCACTACAACCTCTGCCTCCTGGGTTCAAGCAGTTCTCCTGTCTCAGCCTTCTGAGTCACTGGGATTACAGGCATCCACCACCACGCCTGGCTAATTTTTGCATTTTTACTAGAGACAGGGTTTCACCATGCTGGTCAGCTGGTCTCGAACTCCTGACCTCAGGTGATCTGCCCACCTTGGCCTCCCAAAGTGCTGGGATTACAGGCGTGAGCCACTGTGCCCGGCCTTAAAGCTATTATTTTGAGGATGCTGGGAACCACTGAAGCATCCTAAATCCTACACACGACAAACGAGGCCTTTCATGATTTGGCCTTTGCTGACCTCTGCAGAGATACATTTCTTGCTGATTCTCAACACTGTGCTCATGTCACAGTTAAAAACTTGCGTGTGGTTCCTCCATCCAGTGCTCTCTTCTCTAGGCCTTCGTTCCTCTGCTGGCTCATTCTCCTATCTCATCCCACATCTCACCTAACTGCCTCTCATCCTTTAAGCTTCCCATGAGGTACCACATTTCCTCCTTCACCTCCAAGGCCAGGCTAGATAATGTCCCTTCCTTGAACCTCCAGAGCACGCTGCATTATCATTGATAATCGCTCCCTCTCTTGCCATGGGACACATCTTATGACATCAAAGATGTGTAGGGAGCTAGTTAATACCAAGACTTAGTCGATCATAGTCAGATAAAACTATCTCTATGTAATGAGAAATTCACAAAGGCATCAAAAGTAGCTTCCAAAATCTTTAACTAGTCAATGGCAAGGGGGTACTGCAGACAGATTTAAAATCAGCAAACCTGGCTTGTAGGCAGTGTCCTTAGAAGAATTTTTAAGGGAAAAACGACTTGATAAAATATGGCTTTTAGTAAGATTAATCTGACAACAGAAGGAGGCTTATGTAAACACACTTGGAGCAGGGTTCTGGTACACTTTATCTTTATTAGCTTGGAAAATCCAAATGATCCATTCAGCTCTGCTCTGAGGGGTAGGGCAGGCCCTTTCCCATTGTACTATGAACCGTGGATTCCTGAAAATATTTTTGTATTCCTAGCACTAAACACATCCTGGAATATGGTAAATGCTCAATAAAAATGAGCTAATAAATGAATGAAAGAAAAGCGTGTTACCAAGCCAGGTTATGAGCTGGTAGTTAAAACAAACAAAACATCAAGCATGGCTAATAATGAACCAATACAAACTTTAGAAACTAAATCAAAGTATATGTCCTACTAACTGAGACTCAATTACGTCAGCTTCTCACACGAAGTGTAAAACCCAGCGTACTGCATTTCTGCCCCATTTATACAATATGCTATCACAGGGCAAGGTCTCTCATCTGCCCCCAAAACAAGGAGTACTATCCAAAGAGAAGTATTTATCACATTACTTTACAAAGTACTTTTTCCCAAGGTCAAAGCACTATCAAGATGATTACCTGAGACAGTTTTGTCGTAGTGGCAGGCAAAAGTGGGCGGCTAAACTTCTTCTGAGAGCCGATTGCTGCTGGAAATGGTGGTGCAGAAAATACAGCTGCCACACAATTAATTTTGTTTATCCACCCTTGCATTTCTTCTTGGCTCCTATGAGAAACAGATACGTTTATATTAGGACATTGCGATGTCTAAGTGCATCACACTTTGCCTATTTCACGTTACTGATTTGCAATGGCATGTGAAAATCATTTACTCCTTCTGGTACAACTAATCCCTGATGAAACTTCATTAGAGATGAACATTGTCATTAGGCGATCACCCTAGAGGTGTGGAAGCTATGATCATCACAGTGCAAGACTGTGATTCTCTCCCTAGGAAATAGAAGGGAAAAACGAGTCAACACTTGACAATAAATATTTACTAAACTTTTACTTTCTGTTTGATATGAGGCTAGGCCAAAAATTAATTATAAAATTTACTCCTCTCTTTTAATTGTACTGTTTAATTTTAAAATCTAACTGAGGAATGTATTGGTAGACGTAAGGTAAAAGGATTTATCTACTTTGGAAAACAGTTTGACAGGTTCTTCGAAAGTTAACTATGCATTTATCATATGACCCAGCAATTCTACTACTAAGTAGCTATCCAAGAGAAATAAAAACATATAGAAACGTCGGACGCGGTGCCTCATGCCTGTAATCCCAGCACTTTGGGAAGCCGAGGTGGGCAGATAACCTGAGGTCAGGAGTTCAAGACCAGCCTGGCCAACATAGTGAAAGTTCATCTCTACTAAAAATACAAAAATAGCCGGGCGTGGTGGTGGGCACTTTAAGTCCCAGCTACCTGGGAGGCTGAGGCAGGAGAATCGTTTGTACCTGGGAGGTGGAGGTTACAGTGAACAGAGATCACACCACTGCACTCCAGGCTAGGGTGGCAAAACGAGACTCCATCTCAAAAGAAAACATACAGATACGCAAAGATTTGTATGTTAGTGTTTATAGCATCATCATTCCTAAGAGTCAGAAAAGGGAAACAATCCAAACTGTCCAGTAAATGCATAAGCAAAATGTGGTAAATGCAAACAACCGAATAGTATTTAGCAATAAAGTACTGACACACACTACAATATGGATAAACTTTCAAAGCTTTATGTTACATAAAAGAAGCCAGACACAAAAGACCACATAATATATTAGTCTGTTTATATGAATTGTCCAGTAAAGGCAATAGTATAGAGGCCGAAAGTAGATTAGTGGGTGCCTGGGGCTGGAGGTGAGAATGGAAGTGACTACAAAATGTACATGGGGATCTCTTTGGAGTGATGGAAATGTTTCAAAACTGGATTGTGGTGATGGCTGAGCCATTCTGTAAATATGCCAAAAAATCATTGAAATGCACGTTTAAAACTGGTGATATTTTATGGTATGTAAAGCATACCTCAATAAGACTGTTTAAAAAAACCCACCTGAGAGGAGGTGAAAATCATCTGATGTGATATTTTTAATTTATGTGTCATTATATCCAGAAAGCCCAAGATTCACAGTAGTTAATAAATATTTGTAAACTCATAAATGAATGGTAGAAATGATCATGAATCAGGACGGATTATCTACCATACACATAATCAATAAATAAAAAGTCAAAAAAAAAAAAAAAGCCAAAGTCATTTCCTTCATCAGTTACTCTGAGAGAAACCACACTAACTAACCTGTGACCACGCTAAATGTCAGCTCCTCACGGCACCCTCCCTAGGCTGATCTCTCTGGCTCCATTATTATTTCAATGGACTGTTTTTTGCATCAATTCTGTCCAAAGTAATTAGATCTCCTTAGTTATTACATCTGGTATTTTTGATTTAAGAAATCAGGGAATAGAATAATTTGAAAGTTTCTTCGTGCCTAATAGCTGCAATTATACATCCAGCTATGGGTCCCTGCGTGATGTTAACCTTCCCATTCCCACACTCAAAAACCCGGGGCAACTTGTTTCCTTACAACTTCCTCCTACAACTGGCAATTTATCCCATTTCCTTGATCACAGTAGAATGACATCTTTTCCTTCTAGTATAATCATGGACTATTGGAGCTCAGAAGGGAAACAAAAAAATAAAATAAACATTTACATTTATTGAACAGTTCCTATGTGCCAAGCACTATGTGAGGTATTATATACACTTATCTCACGGAATCCTCACTAGAACTCTGTAAGATAAACATTATCCCCTACACTAGTGACGAGCTGAGGTTCAGAGGTTAAACTATGTGGTAGGAGAAAGAGCTAGAGAAATGGTGTTATCCAGGTCTATTTTACTCATTTTGTGATAGAACTTGTCTACTAAAAGCCTCATATTTTATTGATGAGGACACCGAATTCTAGAGATGGTAAGTGGCTGACTAAAAGTCAAAGGGCTACTATGTAACAGACAAAAATGTAAATCCTGGGTTTCTATTTTTTTTTTTTTTTTTTAATTCTAATCTTCTTGGGCAGTTACCTCACTAATGAAAGCAGTTCATGACTTTGATTCCAACTAAAAAAATTTCCCATGCAGAACTTGATTTTATTCCTCGGTATAAAGTGGTGCTAAGTGAACTAAAACACAAAACCAAATAAAAACCAACAAAACATACTGAGTTTGAAAAAGCAAGACCCTCCAGTCGGCAGTTTTAAGTTTAAACACGTTTGGTTTCTTCTCATAGTCCGTGGCCTTGGATGCCAATGCGTGGTGCACACTCACAGCGTTTTTCAAGTCCTCTTCAGACAAGGCCTTTTCTGGCTTGTATTCGTCCTACAGATGGATACAAAGAAAATAAAGGCAAAAATCACGATCAGATTTCAACTTAAATTTTTAAAAGCAAAAACTAAAAAAAAAGTTTTTAGAAAATTCAAGTGAATGAAAAAAATGAAATGAATGGTGATTAAAAACAACCTTATAAATGCTATAGAACATCATGTTGTTTGAAAAATTTGCTGAGAATGAGAAAATACATCTACCCAAGAGGCATTTTTTAAAAACTGATATATAATAATTGAGATAAATAAGGAGCTAAGTAAGGCCAAAGGCAGAAATATCTATCGTACACATTTTATAGTGAACAGAAATGAGACTTGGACCAACAGTGTGATTTGGTTTCAGGATTAAATGGATAAAAGCAACACCTTACAGATAACTGTCAACAGAATTATACAGAGGGTAAAAACAATGCCATTGTGTTCTCTGCTCTAAAGATACTACCTGTTACTTTCTGTTTAGACTAATTTTTTTTGTTTTGTTTTGGTGAGACGGAGATTTACTCTTGTTGCCCAGGCTGGAGTGCAATGGCACGATCTCGGCTCACCACATCCTCCACCTCCCAGGTTTAAGTGATTCTCCTGCCTCAGCCTCCCAAGTAGCTGGAATTACAGGCATATGTCACCACACCCAGCTAATTCTGTACTTTTAGTAGAGACAGGGTTTCACCATGTTGGCCAGGCAGGTCTCAAACTCCTGACCTAAGAGATCCACCTGCCTTGGCCTCCCAAAGTGCTGGGATTACAGACGTGAGCCACTGTGATTGGCCTGTTTAGACTTATACTATCAAAAGAAAAATGAATAGTATAGTAAAATGATTACTCCAGCTCTTTGGCTGAAAGAAAAGAGGAAAATCAATAATCAGGTGAAAGCTTAGCTTGTTATCATAAAATTGAAAAATAGGTAAACACATATGCTACAAACTGTTAGATATTTTCTAGAGTTTAAGGCCCCGCTTCCTCCTTCCCATATTTTATCAAAAACAAGATATGACGCTAAACTTGCATTTCTTCTGTAAAACACACACATGTACCCCCGAACACACACAACACATCACCTTCTAATTAGCAGTAAAAGCCTAAAGAAAGATATCGTCTGATTTCTTATCAGTCTGCTTTTACCAGTTTTCAGAAAAACAATGATAGTCCTCCATAATTCCCCTCCCTTTCATTTATCCCCTCCACAAAACAAATAGTTCAAATGTACTACTGCCATCAATTCAAACTGAGTCAAAAATAATCTTTAATGTGACAACGCTGTGAGGCAAAGGTTTTCCCTCTACAATAAGATATAAATACCAGCTGTAATATAAAGATTATCCACATTTATAATATTAAATGACAAAACTGTTACTTTGGGATTGCAACAAGTCTTACTTTATTAAGCCTCCAAGGTTAAGAACTGCTATTGACAATGACAGTCTTCTAGAGTGGTATGATGAATAAAGGAGAATTTAAAAAATTAAACACAAGATATTTATATGTACCTGTTACATAATTCCCAGTAATTCATAAAACTATAATCTAGTTACATTTTAAGATCTGTCTTGTCGTTTTTTAAATGAGATTTTTCTCAGTAATTTAGCATTCCAAATATTCACAAATCTCCTTCCAGGGAAATCTTCATTAGAGTAGGAATTTCAACTAGAGGTAGCATGACTACAAAACCCCTCCAGCCTTATAATTACGCTATAACAGAACCCTGCATATCTGGCTTTCCATGTGGTATAACTTAGATTCCAGACAAAAACATGAGGTAGGTAAACAACTGGAATGAGGAGAAATGATGAGGGCCAAAATCACTTTAGGGAATTTATATGCCACCTCCATTTCCATGCATACTGATCCCCTAACACACAAATGACTGAGTTTGCACAAAGGTTAGCCTAGAAATTTGTGTGTACCTTTTTTTTATATTCTAGGTCCATGATTTAAGCTTTTATCTTAATTCCTCTTCCCTATTTTCTTTGAATTAATATTTTATTGTTGTTTGAATTTCTTAAGATGATTACCTAGTTCTTTCATTTTCTGTATTTCTCTTTTGGTTAAGAAAGAATTTAAGGTTACAATTTTTCCTCTGAGTATGGGTTACACTGCGTAGCAGAGTTTGGAAACGAAAAGTATTTTTTCAATGCTTTCTAGATAGTTTGTAGTTTTAATTTTTATCCATTCTTTAATCTTAGCAACATCAAAGAATGTGTTTCTCAAATTTAAGGCAAAGTTTTAGTTATATATTATTATACATTCATAATTTTATTGGTTTATGACCAGAGAATAAGGTCTAGAAAATCTATTTTTCCCAAATTTGGTAAGGTTTTTCTTGTGGCCAATTACATGTTTGATTTTTGTTAATGTTGCATAAGCATACAAAAAATTTATTCTTTGAGGGATGAATGTGTATTTATATTCAAGTTTACTGACTCAGTTCCTCTGCCCTTACAGCATTTTTTCTACTAGTTTCTCCCCTTCAGACAAGTATATTAACCGTTTCCACTTCAAGTTCTTGTTGCATTTCTGATAGCTTTTTAATATATATTTTAGTTGCTATGTTGTCTGGTGCATTTAGGTTTATAACTATCACCTTCCTTATAACTATGTGCCACTTATTACTTAAAATGTTCTTCTTTATCCTGTTAAATGCTTAGTCATATAAGATGGAAATTTAAAAGAGTCTTTCTTTTAAGAAAATGCTCTATTTATCTATTCCTCACCCACATCAACAAGACTTTGAAAAATGTTTTGTTCTGCAATCTTACTAAAATTATCATGTTATGCATTTTCTGTTTCAAGAAACCTTATTTTGAATTTAGATTATACATTCTGAGTCTCCCCTCATATATTTAACTGCATCTGTGTTTCCTTGCTCACCTGCTTCTTTCCTTTTTCCATCTTGACCTCTCTCCTCTCATACCTTTGCTATTTTCTCTTCTCTCAAGTATTTTCTTTAGGTAGGTGGTATACTGTTTTATTCTTATCCTCAAGTATCTTTCATTTCTTTGATAGGTATAGAACTGGACATAGAACATAAGGCTGCAGCCTTCTTCACTTGTTTTACTTATCGTCTGGAGATTCTACCACCTTCTAGCTTCCAGTTTAGTACAAGTCCAATGCCAATCTGATTATTTTCTCTTTTTCTTGTTTTTTCTCTTAGGAATCACATACAGGTTTTCCTTTAATCTTAGAATTCAGGATTTTTTGCTAGGTTATGCCTTACTTTTCTTATCCATCCAGTCTGAAACTAAAAAGTCCCACCCTTATTCTCCCTTATGTGATCATTACTTGGGTTGATAATTGCTGACAAAAGTAATAAACATACTTGCGCAGACTGTAGCTAAGACAGATTTAAGGTCTCCAGCTATGGTTGCATCCAGTGCCAACCTACAATTCCTTTACATCTCCCTGATTTTTGAAATTCTTCCTTGGCTTTTTGTCACGATATTCTCCTGGTTTCTCTCCTACCTCTCTGGTCATTACTTCACTATCCCCTGTTCTGCATGCCCTTCTACGTAACCGTTGGGATGGTTTCAACTCCACATTTATATCACAACGTCTAACAAACTGCTATAGGTGAATACGAAACACAAAATCAATTGGTAGCTATTACTATTGAATGACTTAGACTGTCTCATTTGGAGCCACTATAAATATTCTTCGAATATATTATCTGCTGATAACTTCATTTAAAACCAAGCTCAAAGGATGACATTCTTAGACTGTTCTTAAAAATGCAAAAAAAAATTTTTAATGCAACATTTATTACAGACCTAGGAAAAAGCTAACAGTAATTGTCACTTTGGAAGAACTGTACAATTATTTTAAAAGAGGACTCTATTCCAAGGTAGTTTCCAAAACTCTAATATACACTGCCAGATTACCTTACATTGGAAGGAAAACACTACATGGGGCATCAGTGGAAGACAGGATCTATTTAATTAGGGCTAAACTGAAGTTGAAAAATTTTAAGTCTAAGAAGCTTCCACTTTTCTAGTTGATAATACAATTTTACCATTTTTTCTTAAAAAGGCAAAATACAAACTTTAAAATATTTTCAGCATATTGAATTCCTACTAGAAAAATAAAGCTCCAACTACACACACACACACACACACACACACAGAGCAAAAACCAAGAGCAGAGTGGTAACATTACGGTTGACAGTTGGATTAAAAAAATGACTTTATCCTACCAAGTTCATTCTGACATCTTTATTTTTCACTGAAGGAGAAGACAGTGTTTAAATGGTAGAATTGGGAAGGAAGAAATAAGGGATAAATTACTGTAATCAAACCATTTCAAAACAAGGACTGTTTGCTGTGCAAACTAAATGTGAAAGAGTGAGCAAGATAAATCCAATCAAGAAATTTTCTGTAAGAAAAGAAAATGCTCCACGACATCTAATTACTACCCATTTTCTCAAATAAATGAGGGGTGAAACTGATGACTAAAAACATATTACTCTCTCGTGTTCCCTGCAATCTACATCGTTTTATGTAATAGGATTCACTGGATCACTCCACCGTCCCAATAAGCACCAAGAATGTGATTTCACAATGCCATTTATTTCAAATTTATTTAAAGCATGAAATAAAAAGCTTTTCCCCTCTAAGAAGCTTGTTAATTAAACCTTTTGGGAAGTGGAATCTTAACACACTAACATAAAAATCATCTACATATGTACAAAAAAATTGGCATCAAGTCTGAAAAACTGTACTTTCAGGTAAGATAAACTACAATTTGGAAAATGACCACATTCTAATTAAAATTCTTATCAATTTGAAAAGCACATTCAAGACTCCAGTTTTCAATATATTATTTACTTCATGCCTCATTAAATAGGCAAAATAGCTACACGTAATTAAAACAATTTTCAACAAAGTTGAAATGGTCTTGATTTCCACTGAGAGAACATAAAAAGGGGAAGGGAGACCACATTGTTACTTGGAGCTACGTGGAAATAAATAAAAATGTTAGTAATTAAAGGAAGCTGGGTCCTAAATTGTCTATTAATGCATGGTTTTGAAAATGGCATTAAAAATGTTTTTCATAATTTGATGACTATCTTTTTTAAAAAATGCTAAGTATGTCTGATTAAGTGTCTTTCTAAAAATCATTTGGCTTCGTCCTAATAGCTATTTCAACATGTAAAAGAGCACAGAACCAGCAGTTTCACAAAAGGAAATAAAAACGCCATGAGCTCACAAGAAAGCAGAAGGGGCAACCGGAGACCAGGACCGAGACGGGCCTGCTCTGAGTGCCACAGTCTTGGGCACATCAGCTCCGGGCTGGTTGCTGTCATCACAGTCTGGGAGGCCTTGACTCTTCAGTGGCTTCCTTCTGTGCCTGAACCAAGCCCTCCCCTGATGCGACCAACACTGCAAAAACTGCTTTTACAATGGAAACTTTTAAAAAACCTATTGGTTGAGCCTGGGAGGTCAAAGCTGCAGTGAACTGTGATCACACCACTGCATTCCAGCCCGGGTGAAAGAGTGCGAATCTGTGTCAAAAAACAAACAAACAGGCCGGGTACAGTGGCTCACGCCTGTAATCCCAGCACTTTGGGAAGCCGAGGAGGGCGGATCACGAGGTCAGGAGATCGAGACCATCCTGGCTAACATGGTGAAACCCCATCTCTACTAAAAAATACAAAAAATTAGCCGGGCATGCTGGCGGGCGCCTGTAGTCCCAGCTACTCGGGAGGATGAGGCAGGAGAATGGCGGGAACCTGGGAGGTTGAGCTTGCAGTGAGCTGAGATTGCACCACTACACTCCAGCCTGGGTGACAGAGCGACACTCTGTCTCAAAACAAACAAACAAACAAACAAACAAATTCCCCAAAACAAAACACAAAAACCAAAAACCACGTATAGGGAGCTGGAACAAAATCTCTCTTCCGAGTAAGCCAAAGAATAAAGATGATTCTGCACCAAGGACACAGTTCCTAATCTGTGACAGCAAATGTACATTTTAGATAATGAACTGATTTTTCACTTCTAAAGACATGGTAAAGGTAAAGAAATTCAGGTTTGAACAGTTGTTTCCTAGACTCTAAAGATAAAAAACATGAGAGATTCTCGAGAGCCTGGTCTGCAGACTGCCATCATCAAGAGGTGAACTCTAAGTAATTCACTGTCATGCACTAACCAGCCACCTACACCCATTGCTCTGAACCATTCCATCAATCATCTCCAGGGCAGTTCAGTTTTGTAACAGCCAGAACTGGAACAAGAATAACATCACAAGCCTTACAAAAATACTTTCAAGAGAGAAGCAGAGACTGGCAGGGACAGACACAAAGCCCATGACAGAAACTGAGAGAGAACTTCTGAAGCTGTGTCATAGCAAAGGCTTGTCAAAGCACTTGGCTAGCAGATGACTCACTCAGTAACAAAGTGGATATGAAGTTACTATCCAAATGTCAACAATGATGGATCATCAGAACCAACAGGAATTTCATGATTTTAATGTCAATTAAAACGCACACTCAATTTACAGCAATTTCTAATTTTCAAAGCACATATGAACTATGAGTATTACATTAAAATAATATTTGTCTTTTCTTCCATGAGCACTTTACATTCCTATAGTAATAATTAACTACCAATAGGGCATACATTGTTTTAGGTACTCTTGGGCTCAGGGGCACTGAAAGCAATAGAGAAAACACAGATAGGAGTGTGTTCTTACTTAGCTATAGAACAGACAAAAACTCTGTACCATAAATGTTCTATTATGCCAGATCATGACTGATACCTGGACTCTGGAACAGTTTTGAAATGTGCAAATATCTAAATCATCCCCTATACTGGTGTTGTATATCACGAGCTCTATCTCAGAGAGTTACAGAAACTAGAAAGAATTATTCACCCAAGTTTATTCCATTTACCCAGTGTTTTCTCCAACCCTCACCTATACACTTGGTTTGCATCATGTTAACTGGTTTTAAGAGTCCACTAGCCATTCATTGCATAATACTGGTCTTCTCATCCACACTGTCAGGACAAGTGTTTTCAGGGACTAGATGCTATGTTTATTTCTCACATAGCTCCCAACATGACATTTTGTAAAGGGATCTGACATTACTATCATTATGCTCTGTGGATTTACTCTTTGCTTGAAAGTGAAAGGCAAATGTGAGTAAGTAACATTAAGGAAGGGGCCAGAAAAGAAAATGAGGCAAATGGTGATAAGACAGATTGTGTGTAACCCGGAGAAGCAAAACAAGAGTTCTGGATAATGTAAGAAACTGTCTGGGGGAAAGGAACAAAGACAAGGACTTATTTTACTTTGGAGTTAAATCAGTAACAGGAAAGAAAAGAGATTCAGTGGAAATGAGACAGACGCTGGGGACTTGTTACTTTCAAAAGTCACAGGAAGGGGAATATGAGAAAAAGAGGAGTGGAGTGGATCAAACTGGAAACTTCTGGGCGAGCTTCTCGAGAGTAGTTGTCTGTGTCCTCTCTGCCTCTGCATCCTCAACTCTCCAATTGGCCTTCCACACTCACCACCACACTGAAACTGCTTTATCGACAACATCCTACTTGCTGAATTCACGTGGCACTCTCCAATTCCCTATCTTACCTTTTCATGACAGGGCACATTTCAAACATTTCTTAATGTCTGTGGTACCAGTTTTCTCTCTGGCTTAGTTTTCTTCCTGTCTGGCCACATCACACAGGCTCCTCCCCTGTCTCTTCTTCCTAGGGCACATATGAGCATCTGGTCCATTGGCTCTGTCCTCCATCTTCTCCTCACTCTTGGAGTGACATCATCTACTTGCATGGCTTAAATTCTCAATTCATTGTTAAGATCTGCATTTCTGGCCCCTCGATTGGCTCCAGATCAGAGTATGCATAATTGCTTACTGGACACATCCATTTATGATTTCACACACCCTGAATTCAACACCTCAAACTAAACTCTCCAAGTAGAACTATGTTTCTCCCTCCATCTTACCCCTGCTCTCGTTCAAGTTAATCTGGTCTCTACGTCTTTGATAGAACTTGTTTCTAAGTCATTCTCCATCCTGCAGCCAGACTGATCTTTTTTTTTTTTTTGAGACAGAGTTTCACTCTGTCACCCAGGCTGGAGTGCAGTGGCGAGATCTCGGCTCACTGCAACCTCTGCCTCCCAGGTTCAAGCAATTCTCCTGCCTCAGCCTCCTGAGTAGCTGGGACTACAGGCACATGCCACCGCACCTGACTAATTTTTGTATTTTTAGTAGAGATGGAGTTTCACCATGTTGGTCAGGCTGGTCTCGAACTCCTGACCTCACGATCCACCTGCCTCGGCCTCCCAAAATGCTGAGATTACAGGCATAAGCCACCGCATCTGGCCCAGACTGATCTTTTTAAAGTATAAATATGGATGCTGTGTATGGTGGCTCATGCCTATAATCCCTGTACTTTGGGAGGCCAAGGCAGGAGGATCGCTTAAGTTGAGGAATTCAAGACCAGCCTGGGTAACAAAGTGAGACCCCATCTCTATAAATAATAGAAAAATTAGCCAGGTGTGGTGGTGCACACCTGTGGTCCCAGCTACTCAGGGGGCTGAAGTTGGAGGACTGCTTGATCCTGGGTGGGGTCAAGGCTGCAGTGAGCCAAGACCCTGCCATTGCACTCCAGCTTGGGTAACAGAGACCTAGTTTCAAAAAAAATAAGTAAAATAATCATGTCACTCCCCATTTAAAACATGTGATAGCTCCAACTGCTCTAAGATAAAGTCTCAACTCTTTAACATGGTTTTCTAGGCTCTTCCACCCCAAACACCACTGAACCTGTAGTTCCCCATACACGCTATATCACATCTAAGTATCCATACAGGTTTATCTCTGAGTTCCCTTATATGACTAACATCTATTTGTGTTTTTAAGTGTGGGGTTAAACAGTGCTTTCTTCATGAACTCTTTCACGATCTTCCCCTCTCTTGCTCATGTTAAGTGCCCTTCTAGATGTGTTTCCATAGCACCCTCCTCTCTTTGCAGCATTTCTCAAATTGCACTGCATTGGCCTTTTATTTGTTAATTTCTTCAGAATAAAGAAGAGAGCTCCTTTGAGCACTGCACCTTGCTCACAATCACATCTCTAGTGTATAACATTCTAAAAAGCGGGAAAAGTCCTGATCTTATATATGCACTCATGATTGACTTGCTTCCTACGTAAATTTATGACCCTCTGTATCAGAAAGGTAGTTTACTAGCCGAAGTTCAGCCGATATTGGACACTTAAGCCACATTTTAAGTGTCAATCTGAGAGATATAAAACAGGATGCCAACACTTCCACATATTTCATGCTTTCTGGGAACAACACGCCTGAGAAAGGTCTATGTTAGAAAATCTCAAAGTTTACTTATTCAAATAATAGAAGATACAAGACATATTCCAGTGAAAGAGTGGAAAGTCTCATATTGCAGTGAAAGAGTGGCTGGAGTCAAGGAAGTGCAACCAGAGCGAGGACAAACCCATCAGTCTTTACTCAGGTCAGAAGCTGAAGGGAAGGTTAATGCACAGTTGCTGTGCAGTGGCCAAGTTAGTTGAATCTGGGCGAAGCCGTAACAGAGACCTCTCCCCACAACAGCATTTTTTTTTTTTTTTTTTTTTTTTGAGACAGAGTCTTGGTCTGTCGCCCAGGCTGGAGTGCAGTGGCTGGATCTCAGCTCACTGCAAGCTCCACCTCCCCGGTTCACGCCATTCTCCTGCCTCAGCCTCCTGAATAGCTGGGACTACAGGCGCCTGCCACTTCGCCTGGCTAGTTTTTTGTATTTTTTTTAGTAGAGACGGGGTTTCATCGTGTTAACCAGGATGGTCTCGATCCCCTGACCTCGTGATCCGCCTGCCTCGGCCTCCCAAAGTGCTGGGATTACAGGCTTGAGCCACCACGCCCGGCCCCCACAACAGCATTTTAAACTTCCAGTAATTACAAGGGTCTCACACTAGAGCGTTCATATTTACTCAAGAAGAGACTAACGGAAAAAAATACTAGCTTGGCTAGCACCATCCTTACAATACCGAGTAGGTTAATGAACTTTAGAATGCCAGGCTTTTAATTTAAAAAATGGGAACAGTATCCTCCAATAAGGTTGTGAAGCTCAGATGCAAGAAGTAACCTACAAACTATTACACTAACAAACCAGTCTTATTTCTGGCTAAATGGCCAATGAAGCAAGCTGGCTCAGGCAATCTGCTAAGCCATTTCCTACATTTGTGATGTATAATGCTCTGATCTTGGAGTGGTTATTCTTTTAGATATGAAATATACAGAAATGATCTGCAGGGCTATGTGGGCTTTCTTTAATACAGGAATACGGCTCTTAAATGTCTCTTCAACAAGGTGGGGGGGCTCCTTGTGTTTATTTGTTTCATATTTTTGCCATATGGAATGGGTATACAGAGTCTATGGCTTATTTTTTCATAAAGGGAGTATCAAAATCTCCAGGGTTAAGGTGGTGGGAGGGAGACGGAGAGGAGGCATGTGCCTGATCTTTGGTAAAATTCCTCCAACTAGAAGCCAAGTATGCAGAAGTCATGTCATGTATATAATTAATGTGTAAAGGAATGAGGAATAGGGGTGATAGGGTATTTTTGACCAGTGTTTATGCCGCATCTCTAGCTCCAGAACACAAAGCCCTCTGCCTTGCCTAGCACTATTGCTAGGAGGATTTATAGAGGCATTTGTCTCCGATCTGAAGTGGAAACAAAGGTAGAAGAAATTACTTATTTTTCATTACAGGTATCAGGGAAACTACAGGCCCTTTTTTGGATGGTTGAGAAGGCCTAACTCTTAATCATTTTATACACAAACTGTTGTAGGAAGAGTGTGAAAAGGTAGGAAAATAAGGTCGGAATAAAGCCAGTCACTTTATTTTTATTTTATTTTTGAGACAAGGTCTCACTCTGTCACCCAGGCTGGAGTGCAATGACCCAGTCTTGACTTACTGCAACCTCTGCCTCCCGGGCTCAATCAATCCTCCTGCTTCAGCGTCCTAAGTAGCTGGGACCACAGGCAAGCACCACCATGTCTGGCTAATATTTGTATTTTTTGTAGAGATGGGGTTTTGCCGTGTTGCCCAGGCTGATGTTGAACTCTTGGGCTCAATCAATCTACCCACCTCAGCCTCCCAAAGTGCTGGGATGACAGGTGTGAGCCACTGTGCCCAGTCACACCAGACACTTTATTCCTTATGAGATGAGTAAGAATCAGGAAAGGACTAAAAGAAAAAATACTCTCATTTCTTATAAGAGTCATCAGGAAGGGAACCAATATTTACTATTAACCTACTGAGCAACAGGTGTTTTCATGTATTTAATCATTTCTTTATATCAACTATGCAACATCATTTCCCCTCATTTTTTTTTTTTTTGAGATGGAGTCTCGCTCTGCCGCCCAGGCTGGAGTGCAGTGGCCGGATCTCAGCTCACTGCAAGCTCCGCCCCCCGGGTTCCCGCCATTCTCCTGTCTCAGCCTCCCGAGTAGCTGGGACTACAGGCGCCCGCCACCTCGCCCGGCTAGTTTTTTGTATTTTTAGTAGAGACGGGGTTTCACCGTGTTAGCCAGGATGGTCTCGATCTCCTGACCTCGTGATCCGCCCGTCTCGGCCTCCCAAAGTGCTGGGATTACAGGCTTGAGACACCGCGCCCGACCATTTCCCCTCATTTTATAGATAAATGAGTTGAGGCTTAGAGAAGATAATTAACTGCTCCAAATCAGCAATTAGTTAAGTGACAGACTTGGAGTTTGACAAGGCATGTCTACTTCCTGGAGTATGACTCTTCATAGTCTTCAACATGTGACTGTTCTTTTGGAAGAGTACTGAAGAGCCACTTTGGATGGGATGGGAGTAGTGAAAGAGGAAAGAGGTTGAGCGAATGGAGACCATGAGGACTTGGCACTCCTGTGTAATTTCAGCTGTGCCTAGTTTTCCTTCTGATGACTATTGTGACTTTTTTTGTTCATTTGTGTTTTGGATGGGGAAAGCCTTTACTATTACTCTCTAACTTGTAATGAGGAAATGCGAATTGAATTATTCTTGAATTGCTCTATATGGGTAAAAATCATTATACCCTATTATATAGTTGAGAAGTCTTGGCGAAAGCCTTAAAGTAACTGATGAGCAATTGATAATGAAATGAGGCCCTAAAGAGAATGTTATTCTAGTGACTGAGGGGGTGGTTTGTGTATGTGTGTGGTATATATGTGTTTACAGTCAAGGGAAAGTGGTCATTAAAGCCAGCCATTATGGACTCATGGAATGGTTGGAATTGCCAGCCATTATGATTTCTTTCGAAGACCAATTTGATTCATTTAAACAGGGAAGCAGAGGCCCTGTTACCTTCTGTCTCAGGCAATGCTACCCCCTCATTTATCCCGAAGGCCAAGACACTGACAGCCGCAGAGGGAAAATGGAGGACACTCAGGAAGGAAGTTAACTGGAAGCCCTCGGTCAGGAATCCTTGATGCTGAGAAATGTATATGGAGTAGAAAAGTGTGGAGAAAGAGAGAATGGATGTAGAACCTGAGTGTGCTAGTGAGGCCCTTAAGGACAGAAGCTGGATCCTGGGATCTGTGCATACCCATCTCTGGCAAAGCCCCTGTTTTACGTAAGAGGCTAAATGAGTGAGCCTTTGTCAAACTGAATTACACGAACTTCGGGCCAGGGCTTTTTCTCCTCTCCCCTCACCCAAATAGTGGGGGACTGGCTGAAGAAGGGAAGAAGAAGAAGGAGAGACATTTCTGCTATACCAGAATCCTAGGAGTGTTAATACTGGCATCCTAAGAACACACAGGGGAGAACAATATGGCACTCGTAGGGCACATGCCCCACACAGGTTCTGTGAGGAGGGCTGCTTAGCATGGGGGACACTATGCCATCTAAGTCCTTTGAGTACCTGAGTATAGGTGGGAGGGGCAGTGACCTCTGACTCAAAGAGCTTGAAATTCCTTGAGGGAAGAAAACAGCTTCTTTTGTAAAAGGGAAAGTTTAAGACACTATGATACCACCTCTTTAATTTTCATGGTATCTTCATCATTTGAAACATAATTTTTCATCATCTTTCTACTGCTTGCTACTTCCCCTCTAGCCTATAATGCAAATGTAAAAAGTAGTTTGCCATTCTTTGAATATGCCACATTCTCTCAAATCTGCTATTTTCACCCTTCTCTGGCTAAAATGCTTTTTCTCGCCTGCGTGCCTGGCAAACTCCTGCTCATCCTTCAGGCGTCAGTTCAAGTCATGTTAACTCCTCAGGGATGCATCCTCTGACCTTTGTAAGTATGCTTAGGTGGCCTTCTTCAGGAAGATTTTTCCACACCTCTATTAATTCATCTCATTGATTACTGAATGCTCAGTTTATCTGTTTTCCTCCTGTTTTGTGAGCTCTACGTAGGCAGGGATTGTATCTTAGTCATCTTCGGAAGCCTAGAATTTTGCACAGTACCTCATGTGATAAATAGCTTTGGCAGGATATAAAACCCAAACTGTATAAACCCCAAACCAGCTTGCAATCATACAATTTACTTTTCGTGTAGCATCTGCTATCACGTGCTGGTAGGTTAGGCTTCCAACTAGGGGGAAAGATTAATTAGCAATGTGACATTAGTAACCCACTGCAGGATGCACACATCACCAGGATTAGCCCTTAACACATGCTACAATCTGGGCAAGGGGAAGAAGTTTAACTACCTCAAACTCTTGCTTGAGGTAGGTGGATGGCTCAATACTCCAAAGGATGCTCTGATGCAAAGTTCTCCTCAACAGTGGGCAGTACTCTATTAACCTAACAGGGAGTGGCATTTCCAGATGTTGATGTCCATAAGGTCTTCCTTCTTGTACAGTCTACCTACCTTTTTAATTTTTAGTTTCACAAATTAGGAAGAAACTATAGAATCAGGTAGAAACTACACAACCAGGTAGATATAGCTATACAAGACCCAGAACTGTGAAGTTGAAGTTTCCATTGATTGATGAATTAGTCTCTAGGATCTGTGCAAAGTTTCTAGGAATAGATATTAGTTCTGATTTTTTAAAAAAGAGCATTAACAACAATAAGAAGAGAGTGGAGACTGGTTATCAAACATGGCCACCCTTTTGCAGGCTTATTCTCATCATAAGTAGACAGTACAGCTATGCTAGCATTCTTATGAGTTAACTGAAATAGCAACCTGAACAATAGCCCATGATTCTACTTTTCACTCTTCATAAATGTATAATTTCCTTAGTGCCAGGCTTTTCTCTTTAGAAAAGCAATTTCACCCAACTTTCTCCACACGCACATTTGCCACACTCCAGAGCTATCATAAATCTAGACAAGCATCCTTCTTGGAGCTCTAATCCAAGCTGATGCTGAAGCTTCAAAGTTTACAAAGTTGTTCCCTTGTCAATACTAACCCATTCTCTATCTTGATGACTCAAACTCCCAATACATTGATCTGAAGAAGAGGACAGTGATGTAGAAAGAGCTGGTAACTTTGAAACAGCATCTTCCTTTGCGTCACTCCTCTCAAATGTTGAATGTGAGAATAGTTTTCTCTTCCCAGGTCCACCCTGAGACGGAGTGGGTGGAAATCCGGTGGCTAGGTATTCAGAGAAATGGTTTTGCCAAAGACAGCTATGCCCCTTCCAGAGATTTTAGACAAAATAAAGAAGTGAGCCAAGAGAATGGAATTTGTGCTGGGGAAACAGCTGTGATATGTGAAATTTAATTTCAAAGGGTTCTTCCTTGCAGAGACAAGGGTCGCTAAAAGGACCAGTGTGGGCCCAGCATGCACACACATGCTGATCTGGCAGAGGGAAGAGTAGCTGACTTACAAACTAGAAGCTGTGCCGACTCCATAGGAAAATAAAGACAATACAAGATATCCAGCCACCTAAGAGCATGGATAATCTCCAAGTATCAACAAATGCCTCCATTTCTCCCTTGTCATGACCCTCAAAGTAATGTGAGAATTTTAGAAGGATGCGGCAAATCATTTACTTTGTGATCTTTAGGTTTCAACTAACTCCATACCTCTTTCTACAAAGGCTATTTTCCCACAAAGAGATCATGGTCCAAGGTAAAGCATTCCATGCTCCAATATTCCTTACCTGATGTATTCCAAAAGGAAGATGACAAAAGGGTTTGTGTTAGATGTGGTCCTTCCTAATCTGGACACTTGAAAACAGTTCAGATTAAAACAAAAAAAACCAGAAATAATTATAAAAGTGTTGTTTACAAAGTTGCTCTGGTAATATGCAAAATGTTAATGAAAGATACGGGTTTCCAGTGGCAGGGTCTGGAGAAGGGGTGGGAGGCACCAGATCCAGTCATGAAAGTGGCAAGAAGCAGTCCTAAAATGAGCCAAGGAGATGAATGAGGAGGAAAAGGCTTCCAAGCAGAAACAGAAAAAGAAAAGACAAAGACATTCGAGGAGCTGAAAGCAGAGGCTGTGGGCAAGGGTCCCCTGCTCAAAACGTTGATTTAAGAAATCTGGCCAAAAGTTGTTCTTCGTGTCTGAGGTGATGGTGACCCTTGCCTTCCATTCTTAAGCATCTGTATTCCCTGCCGTAATATCTTTTGCCACCTACACCTAAAATGAAGTGCTGTGTTGGAACCTGTTGAACATTTAAGAATAAACTTTTGTAAAGAACAAAAACAAACAAGCAAACAAAACAACAACAGCAACAACAAACAAAAGCAAAAAAGATATAGTATAGTTGAAGTATAGTTAAAGTCCTTTAAATAAAGATATGGGTAGACTAAGGAAGGCTAGTTTTAAAAAAGAGTAATTCTTTCAATCTTATGTATGGCATTATTATAATATTTTGAAACATTTAAAATAACAGTAAATCAAATGTATTCCTTCCCAATCTTCATTCCAAAGCAGCTGATCATCTCAGCGGTGCAAGTGTGCATACTATGAGGGGTCACCATCTGATTCAGTACTGTGGATGGTAAATCAGAGGGGAGGCCTCTTTTCCAGAGAAACACAGGTGTGGAAAGGCGACTACAGTAGTGTGGAAAGCGTGGAAGGACGTGTTTGTGGACAAACACCAAAAACAAAAAGTTCAAAATGAATCCTTTCAGATCCTTTCCTCTGAATATCCGTATGTCAATAATATACTGAAAACAGACATGTTGTCACAAACTTCTGTAAGAAATGAAATTAGGTATAATCTTTCTAGAGGTAATTCAGAAAAATGTTTTCAGAACTGTAAACAGCTCCTACCATGTGCCCCATGACACCCCTAGGAATCTTAAGAAAATAAAGAGAGATGTGCACGTGTGTGTGTGTGTGTGTGTGTGTGTAGTGTTATTTATGAATGTAAAACTAAAAAAAAGTATGTCTGAAAGTGGGGAAAAGGCTAAATTATGAGAAATCTATTTAACAAAAAATACTACAAGCATTTAAAAATGAGTATGTTTATAAATGATCTAAGGACAGAAGAAACAAAACCATAATTATATATCATTTCACAGTCACCAAATACCAGATTGATGAAAAGCAAAAATGCTTCTAAAAACCTTTTAACAAGAAACTGTTTATAATATAGAGAGTGAAAAGAATAAGGTGCCAAAACTGGGTTATATTATGATTCCACATAGATTTAAACAGTCTTTTCCTGGGAGTGATGTTAGCAGGAGCAGAACAGGAAGTCCCAGCTCTCATCCCCCCATAAAAATATGGAGTAATCAATGATTTATGGACCAAAATACCTACTAAGAGAATGCCAAAATCCAGTTAAGAGGTTGTAGTACCCTAGAAGAGCACAAAGCCAAGAAACCCACACTGAAACAGGTCCCAAGAGTGATTTCATGTGACCCATATCAGTGCCTCCCTGAAGCTGGCATGCCTCAGCACCAGAAGAGAACGCCCTGGCCCCTCACATCTCTCACAGGGGAAAGTAAAGAGGTCTTTGATATTCTGGCTTTTCAGGGGGCTGCCTGGATAATGGCTTTACCTTGGTTCACTTGGAACACTGATGGAATTGGAATAGTGTGGATACCCGGGCACTGCTAAGAACAAAGCAAAGTGGTGGGTGGCTCGCTGTAGTCAGCACAGCTTGATGCAATTGGAAGAAAAGGTGATCAGCCTGAAGCTTCTACTTTGGGAAGGCTAAAGAAAGGTAGACTGTGTGGCCCTCATTCCAGCTCTTCTTAGTCCCAAGGGAATAATTTGTCTCACCTCACTCAGAGCCCTAACAGAACTAGCATAATTTGGATGCCTGAAGGACACTTAGAATAGAGTAGAGAGACAGGTGGCTTGCTGTGGCTGGCACAGCTTAGCGTAATTGGGAGGTGCACACAACTGGAGATTTCTCCCTTGGGAGAGAGAGAGTGGAGCAGAGTATGCATCCAGCATTCTGGCTTTTTGGAGGGCTGTCTGAGGGAGTGGTATCTGACTCTCCTGATTCAGGGCACTGATGGCATACACTGAGGGCTTGGTGGCTGCTTAGAACAGGGGACGGCTGGCTAGCTTCCGGCTCTAAAACCAGATAATTTGCAGTATTGAAGACAGACATCAGAGGGTGCAAGGATTATGGGTTCCTGAAAAAGGATTCAGAGTTCTCTAAAATCTCTAGCAAAGATGACTGGTGAGGGGCTTCTGCTCTAGCAAGCCAGTCTCTATACTGGAAGAGGTGGCTGATTCTTCAAATGTGCAGATCCCAATACAGCTATAAGAGACAGGAAGAAACAGGAAAACATGGTTCAATGGAACAAAGTGAATTTCCAGAAATAGACCCTAAAGAAACAAAAGTATACGAATTACCTGCATAACCGGTGTAAAGATGCTCAACAAGCTAAAAAAAAAAGATGAATAAACAAAATGAGAATACCAACAAAGAGAAAATATTTAAGGGAACTAAACAGACATTTTCAAGCTGAAGAATACAATAACTCAACTGAAAAATTCAGATGAGAGGCTCAAGAGCAGAAAACAAAGAAGAAAGAATGAGCAAACTTGAAGACAGGCCATTTGAAATTATCCACTCAGAGAACAAAGATAAATAAGAATGAAAAAGAGTTAAGAGAGCTTTAGGCATTAATGGTACACACCATTATGCAGACCAACACATTATGGAAATCCAAGAAACAGCAGAAAGAACAAAGAAGTCACAAAGCTTCTTTACAGAACACTTTTCAAATCTGAGGAAGGAAACAGACATCTAGATTCGAGAAGCCTAATGACAACCAGGATTAATGGAAATAAATTAAACTGGGACCAAGGACAAAATTATAAAAAGTCAAAGAAAAAGAAAAGACTTTGAAAGTAGCAAAAGAAAAGTGATTTGTCTGTGGATTTCTCAGCATAAATGATCCAGGGCCAGAAGTGACTGTGATGATATGTTCAAGGTGCTCAAAAAAAAACAAAAAACAAAAAACAAAACAACACACACACACACACACACACACACACACACACAAACACTTGCCACACAAGCATATTACATCCAGCAAAACTACCCTTTAAAAATGAAAGATAATATTTTCTCAGGTAAACAAAAGTAGAGAGTTCATTACTGCTGGACTTGCCTTACAAGGAAGTCTAAAGGGAGTTCTTCAAGTTGAAATGAAAGAATGCTGAACAGAAACATGAAAGTATAAAGCTCAATGGCAAAAGTAAACAAAGACAGGACTTGGTATCCATGGGAGATTTGTCCTAGGATCCCTGATAGATACCAAAATCCACGGATGCTCAAGTTGCTTACATAACATGACACAGTATTTGCATATATCCTATGTATATCCTTCTGTACACTTTAAATCATCTCTAGATTACTCATGATACCTAATAAAAGGCCTACATATCACTACATTGGCATAGATTCAACATAGTACTCAGCATGTGGAAAATTCAAGTTTTGTTTTTTGAAACTTTGTGGAACTTTTTTTTCTGAATATTTCAATCTCAGGTTGGTTGAATTCAAATGCAGCAATCACTGATATGGAGTGCTGACCATATGTAGGAAAAATACACAATACTTTAATATTGTAATAGTGGTGTGTAAATGACTTTTAACTCTGGTATAGAAATTTTTCAAAAAGTATTAAAATACTTTACCTATAAATATACATTAGTGGGAACACAATACAAAAGGATATAATTTGTGAGGGAGTAAAAGTACAGTTTTGACATATGACCTGAAATCATTATCAGCTTAAAATAGATCATTTTAACTGTTTTATGTAAACCCCATGGTAAGCAAACAAACAAAGAAACCCCTAAAAGACACACAAAAGAAAATGAGAAAGAAATAAAGGTTATTACAAAAAAAAATCAGTGAAACAGAAAGGAATACTCGTAAGAGTAAAGTAAAAAAGTGACAAGATAGAAAAGAAAATAAATAGCAAAATAGCAAGAGTAAGTCTTTCTGTATTGATAATTACTCTAAATATAAATGGATTAAACTCCCAATCAAAGCTGGGAGTGTGGCTGAATGTATTGAGAGACAGAGACAGAGAGGGAGGGAGAGAGAGAGAGACACACACACACACCCCTAAGTATATGCTGTCTACAAAAGACTCACTTTAGATTTAAAGACACACACACCTGAATGTCAAATAATGGAAAAAATATTACATGCAATTGGTAATAAAAAGAGCAGAGAGGTAGTCATACTTATATTATACAAAATAAGTAAAAAACTGTCAAGAGAGAAAGAATGACATATAATGATGAGTCACTTCATCACAAAGACATAACAATTATTAATACACATGCAGCCATCATCATGGCACGCAAATATATAGAGTAAACATTGACAGGACTGAAGGTAGAAATTAACAATAGTAGGATATTTCCTCACCCCACTCTCTAAATGTACAGAACTTCTAGGCAGAAGATCAATAAAGAAACAGAGAACTTCAAAAACACAGTGGACCAAATATCCTAGCAGACATATACAGAACATTCCACTGAACAGCACGAGAATATATATTATTCTGAAGTGCACATGGAACATAATCTGGGATGGATAAAATTCAAAGTTACAAAACAAATCTTACCAAATTTAAGAAGACTGAAATAATGGCAAACATATTTTCCAATCACAAAGAAAGCGAAGTAGAAATTAACAGCAGAAGGAAAATGGAGACTTCACAAATATGTGGAAATTAAGCAACATGGTCCTGAACAATCAATGGGTCAAAAAAAAATCAAAAAGGAAATTGGACAATAATTTGAGACCAACAATAATGGACACACAATATGCCAAAACTTACGGAAGGAAACAAAAGCAGTACCAATAGGCAAGTTTATGGCAAGAAACACATTAGAAAAGAAGGAAGATTTAAATAAACAACCTATTTTTACACCAGATAAAGAACAAAGTAATGCAAAATTAGCACAAGAAAGACACAATAAAGATTAGAGCAGAAATAAATGAAATAGAGAAATGAAAATCTAATTAAAGGTTAGAGCAGAAATAAATGAAGTAGAGAAATGAAAAAAAAAACTAAAAATTTCTTTTCAAAAGATGAACAAAATTGACAATCCTTTAGCTAGATTAAGAAAAAAATAGAGAATACTCAAATAAAAAAAATCAGAAATGAAACAGGAGGAATTGCAATTGATGCCACATAAACTAAAAGGATTCTAAGAAACTATTATGAACAATTATACACCAACAAATTGGGAAATCTAGAAGAAAGGGGTAAATTACTAGAAACCTATAATCTACCAAGACTGAAGTATGGAGAGCTAGAAAATCTGAAAGGATCTATAATAATAAGTGCATTGAATCTGTAATGAAAACCTTTCCAACAAAGGAAAGTTTAGGACCAGATGGCTTCACCAGTGAATTCTACCTAACAGTTAAATGACTAATGCCAATCATTCTCAAACTCTTCCAAAAAATTGAAGAGAAGGGAACCCTTCCAAACTCATTTTACAAGGCCAGCATGACCCTGATATCAAAACCAGAAAACAGTACTATGAGAAAACTACTTGCCAATATCCATTATGGGCATAAACGCAAAAACTCTAAACAAAATGATGGCAAACTGAATTCAACAGTACATTAAAAAGATCATATACAATGACCAAGTGAGATGTGTCCTTGGGATGTAAAGGTGCTTCAACTATGAAAATCAGTCAAACTGATAAAACATATTAACAGATTAAAGGATAAAAATTACACGAACATCTCAATAGATGCAGGAAAGCGATGAAATTCAATATCCTTTCACGATAAAAAAAACCCTCAAATGAGAAACAGTTTCAAATGATCTTATATGTAGAAAACCTAAAGATTCCCCAAAAGCCTATTAGAATAAACAAATTCAGCAAAGTTGCAGGATACAAAATTAACCATCAGTTCCATTTCTATACACTAACAGCGAACAATCTGAAAAGGAAATGAATAATACCATTTACAACAGCATCAAAAAGTAGTAGAAAAATACTTAAGAACAAACTTGATCAAGAAGGCAAAAGACATATACACTGAAAACTATAAAACACTGCTGAAAGAAATTAAAGAAGACACCTATAAATGAAAAGACATTCCATGTTCAGGGATTCAAAGATTAAACGTTATTAAAATGCCATACTGCCTACAGTGACCTACATATTCAATAAAATCCCTATGAACATCCCAGTGGGATTTTTTGCAGAAACAGAAAAAAAATTCTAAAATTTATACATAATCACAAGACTCTGAATAAGCCATAAACGATACTGAAAAAGAAGACCAAAGCTGTAGGCCTCACATTCCTGATTTCAAAACATATTACCAAGCTATAATACCAAATCAATATGGTTCTGGCATAAAGACAGAAACATGCATAGACCAACAGAATGGAACACAGAGCTCAGATAAATTCAACACATACATGGGGGGAAGCTGGAACCCTTAAGTACTGTTTATTCAGATATAATATGCTACAATGCTTTGGAAAACCATATGGAGTTTCTTCAAAAAACTGAAAACAGAACCATATGACCCCACAGTCCTACTTCTGGGTATTTATCCACAAGAAATGAAGTCAGGATCTTGAAGAGGTATTTGCACTCCATGTTCATTATGGCATTACTCACAATAGCCAAAAGGTGGAAACAATCTAAGTGTTCACTGAAGAATGAATAAAGAATATGTACTACAGTAGGCTCCCTTTATCTCTCCATGCGGGATGCGTTCTAAGACCCCCAGTGGACGCCTGAAATTTTGAATAGTCCTGGACCCTATATATAGACGACCCTTAAACAAAATGGGCTTGAACTGTATAGATCCACTAAAATGCGGATTGTTTTCCATCAAATGAGGACTGATAATACGGCACTTGTGGGGCATGAAACCCAAGTATGCAGAAGCCCGCTGTTCTTATATGTGGATTCTACAGGGCTGACTGCAGGACTTGAGTACGTGGGGACTTTGGTATATAAGGGAGGTCCTGGAGCCGATCCCCTGTGTGCATGGACGGATGACTGTATACTATGTTTTTCCTATACATATCTAAGATAAAATTTAATTTATAAATTAGTCACAGTAAGAGATTAACCACAATAACTAATAATAAAATAGAACAATGATAACAATATGCCCCCATCATTGTTCTCTGGGGGCTATTATTAAGTAAAATAAGGGTTACTTGAACACAAACACTGCCATAATTGGACAGCTGATCTCACCACAGAGATGTCTATTAAGTGACTAAAGGATAGGCGAATATAGGATGGCTACGCCGGACAAAGGGATGATTCACATCTGGTCAGGATGGAGCAGGATTGAGAAAGATTTCATTATGCTACTGAGAACAGCATGCAATTTAAAATTTAAAATCGTTTATTTCTGGAATTCTCCACTGAATATTTTTTAACATTAGCAAACAAACTGCAGAAAGTGAAACCACAGATAAGGGAGACTACTGTATGTACATATACTGGACCTCGCTTAATTACTTCATCAAATTTAGTGGATTTATCCGCTTTGCTTTTACCTTTTGCAAGTAAAGAACTGTTCCCTTCAGTACAGCATAAAAGGTTTTCCATCCTCGTTTTCCTCTTGGAGCTAGAAAGGGGGAAAAATGTAAAATTTTATTTGACATCAGCATTTTAGAAAGAGAATCTAAATGATCAACATGGTGACAGTGTTTCAATATTCTACCTAGCTACTAAAACTGACAACAATAAGAACTAAAATTTTCTGAGCCTTATGGTATACCAGGCAGCATTCTAAAATGTTTTCCATATATGATCTTAATATTTACAATGATCCTACCAAGTTGGTACTATTTCTTTCATCTTCTTACAAAACTGAAACACAGGGCAATAACTTGCTAATGGTCCCACAACGAGGAAGAGGAGAAGGCTGAAAAGCCAGGTAGCATGGCTGACTACAGACTGGGTAAGCACCGGAGGCATACTGGATATACACAGCAATCCGAGAGAAAGCTTAAAAAGCTCATGTACCAGAGTGCTTTATAGCTTCTTCAAACATTCTAGGAATCATAAAGTAGTCTCAGAATATGAAAGGACTGCTTTTGGCAATTCTCCCACACCTCCCTCAACCAGACTGCAAGTTTAATTATTATTACTCCTATTGCAACCTGTGCATATCTCTACTGAGAATCTTGCTGTAATGTACTATTTCTGTCTAAATGTCTTTCATTAGACTATGAATGTCTTGATAGGAGGTATCCTTCATCTTTAGAATTCACTAAACCTACCACAGCGCAAGGCAGACATTATGACACAATCATACAAATTCTCCAAATTAATTAATTCTTTCAGAAATCTTTAAATTTCTTCTGTTTATATTTTCCTGGATATAAAGCAGATTTTCTCTATTGTTTTACATAAACTCTTACAAATTGTCCTAAAGTAAAAAGCATTAGATTAGCAAAACAGTATAGGATTTATTATCTTAATAAAATTAAAATCTGTAACTGGAAAATGTTATTGCTTGAATGTCATTTTTCTAAACATGTCTGCCGAAACAGACAGGAAGAGCCATTTACTCATGCTCTATATCAAACACTTGGCTGTCTGTAGTCCGTCTTTAACTTGGATACCTGATTACATTAGAAAGCACATTATTGTTAACCAAATCCTTTAAATCTCTTTTGACTGAATACTCAAGAATTCGTAGACTTGGAACTAGGTGAATAGCCACTTACAGAACACAGGCAATCCTGCCAACACCATATTGAGATATCCACCCGGCAAGAAAGGAGTCAAAATATCCACCCTGCAGGTTTGCAAGGGAGATAATAAATATCATCCCTTCTGTCTTCACTAGGTGAGGCTTAAAGGTATACTAAAAATATACATAAACAACAACAAAAAAGATAACCATACATCATGTGTAATATAAATATTCACTACATTGTTCAACAGATGTGAAATTCTGATACTGCTCACATGAGCATCGTGCACACAGAAGGGACCAGGGCCAAGAGGGCTGCTGCAGAGCAGGACCCCAGGCGGCATAGTGTGCAGGAGGCACCTGATCTGAAAGCAGACCTGCTGGTTTCCAGACCCTTCACAATCTCACCTGGTCTGAAACCTATCCTCCCCCCACCACCAACCCCTAACAAGTCACTCTACTGCGCTGTATTTCAGCTGTACTTTTGCTTCGTTTTAAAATGTGGGTAATTCCTAGAACTTAAGGCAAAGCACTGGCTAATGCTGGCATGGAACCTAGAGAAACTCTTTCTGTTTTCAATAGAGGAGCCATAGGTCCTGAAGTATGAAGGCTTTCCCCGAGCCCTAAAGCTAATTTATTGGCATCTTGAGATCCCTTTAGTTCAAAAATCTATACATCTATGTTTCTACTTTTGCAGTAAATCTATGAATCCAAATACACGTTTACAAAATTTTAAACAGCTCTTTCTCATTACTATACTAAGCCTACTAGAAACAGATTCCAAAGAGCTCTCCAAGTGAAATGTGATTTTAAAAGTCATTCATGAGTGACTAATACTCACTAAGTCAGTTACTTAGTAACTGACTGACTTATTGTACTCGCTTACTGTACTCTCTACTTTTCTATTTTCCACAGAAGTATACAACTTAACCTTATCTTTGGCCAGTTACAATTTAGTTATCTAACACATGGATGAAACAACCTATAATCCTCCCAAAAAGATAACTAGGGAGCAATTATTCACCAGTATTTAGCTGGTGTGCTATAAAAGCACTGCTTTAAGTGCTCTGACATGGATTAATCCATTTAACTCACACCATAATGATAAGAGTAAGGTACTATTGATACTTCCATCTTACACGAGACAGATGGGTGCCAACAAGCAGAATTCAGGGAAAGAAGGGACCACCGTGCACCGTGGGCTGGGAAGGCCCTCTAAAGCAGGTGCGACTGCTCTGATTTGACAACCACACATACAGTGCCACTGTTGCCATCAGACGCTTGGGGAGGCTCTTTAGGTAAAACACAATGAGCTGGACATTAATGAATCACAAGCACTGGTCCTCATCATGAGAACTGTAGAAAGAGTTAAAGTGATTTCACAGCACGTGTGTTATTAAACACACAGAGCTCCGTAAAGAGTTGTGATTTCATATAATGAACTTGGTGAGAGGAAGAGTGAGAAGATTAACGACAGGAAACCTAATGTAGCAACTGACAGGGTTTAACTACAAGGGCACTGGGGAATCAATAGGCTGCCATCCTTTAATATCCAGGTATCTTCCATGAGAAAGGGTTTACTGAGTTTGATTAAAAGATACCATTTTACATGTGAGCCCATCTTTTCACTGCAGTTTTTACTATGCATGCTTAAGGTCCGAAGATAATCAGTTGCTCTCCTTCTTGAAAATACAACAACCTTGTAGGATTTTGATTCCAATAATCTGCCTCTATCCTTACTTTAGCTTTTTTTTGGTGTTTCTTTTAGTGCTACTGAAACAGACATCATTGTTTTTCTGTAACATGCTACTATCAGTTTGATGTTTACTTTTATCTTTATTGATCACTGCTTTCTGTACCTCAGATTGTTTTCTGGAGGCCGTTTTCAATTAATTCTTGAAGTCTACCCTTGGAAGTTCCTTTAGTGAGAAGGGTCTTCTGGTGGTCAATCTTCTTCTATTTTTGTTCGCATAATAAATGTCCTTATTTCACTAAAATTCTAAGTTGATAATTGCTTTTTCTTATGAAGATATTATTTCACTATCTTTTGGCTAACACTACTGTTGCAGTGTTGCTAGTGTTTAGATCTGTGTGCCCACCCAAATCTCATGTTCAACTGTAATCCCCAGTGTTGGAGGTGCAGCCTGGTGGGAGATAATTGGACCATGGGGGTGGTTTCTCATGAATGGTTTAGCACCATCCCCTTCTCGTGACAATGAGGGAGTGAGTGCTCATGAGATCTGGTTGTTTAAAAGTGTGTAGCACCTCCCCCACTTTGCTTGCTCCTTCTCTGGCCATTTGAAGTGCTGTTCCCCCTTCACTTTCAGCCATGACTGTAAGTTTTCTGAGGGCTTCCCAAAAGCTGAACAGACGCCAACATCATGCTTCCTGTACAGCCTGCAGACCCATGAGCCAATTAAACCTCCTCTTATAAATTACCCAGTCTCAGGTTTTCTTTACAGCAGTTTGAAAATGGACTAATACAGAAAATTGGTACTGTGAAGTGAGGCATTGCTTATAAAGATACCTGAAAATATGACAGCAACTTTGCAACTAGGTAACAATCAGAGGTTGGAAGAGTGTGGAGGGCTCAGAAGAATACAGGAAGACGAGTGAAAGTCTGGAACTTCCTAGAGACCAGATGAATGGTTATGACCAAAATGCTGGCAGTGACATGGACAGCAAAGGCAAGGCTAACAAGGACTCAGATGGAAATGAGGAACTTATTGGGAACTGGAGTACAAGTCACTTTTGTTATGACTTACCAAAGAACATGGCTTGCATTGTGCCCTTGCCCTTGGGATCTGTGTAACTTTGAACTTGAGAGTGATGATTTAGGGTACCTGGCAGAAGAAATTTCTAAGTAGGAAAAGTGCTCAAGATGTGGCCTGGCTGTTCCTAACATCCTATGCTCCTATGTGTGAGCAAAAAAATGACCTAAAACTGGAACTTATATTTAAAACAGAAGCAGAGCATAAATGTTTGGAAAATTTGGAGCCTGGCCATGTGGTAGAAAAGAAAGGCCTATTTTCAGAAGAGGAATTCAAGCAGGTTGCAGAAATGTGCACAAATTAAAAAGGGTCCAAGTGATAACAGCCAAGACAATGGGGACATGGCCTTGAAGGTATTTCAGAGACCTTCACAGCAGCCCCTCTTGAGGCCTAGAAGGGAAGAATGGTTTCATGGGCCAGAGCCAGGACATTGCTGCCCTGTGAAGCCTTGGGACACTGCTCCTTGCATCCCAACCTCTCCAGGTTCAGCCACGGCTCAAAGGGGCCTGGGTACAGCTTGGGCTGCTGCTACAGAACATGTAGGTCATAAAGTTTGGTGGCTTCCACATGGCTTTGAGCCTGTGTCTACACAGAGGGCAAGAACTGAGGCCTGGGAGTCTCCGCCTAGATTTCACAAGATATGTGCAAAATTTGGATGTACAGGCTGTACAGATGTTTGGATGTACAGACTGCTGTAGTGGTGGAGCCCTGATAGAGAACTTTCTACTAGGGCAGTGTGGAGGGCAAATGTAGGGTTAAAGCCCTCACACAGAGTCCCCACTGGGGTGCTACCTACTGGAGCTGTGAGAAAAGGGCCACCATCCTCCAGACCCCAGAATGGCAGAGCCACTGACAGCTTGCACCATATGTCTGGAAAAGTTGCAGGCACTCAATGCCATCCCGTGAAAGCAGCTGCAGGGGCTGAACCCTGCAAAGCCACAGAGGCAGAGCTGCCCAAGGTTGTGGAAGCCTACCCCTCATACCAGTGTGCCCTGGATGTCAGACATGGAGCCCAAGGACAATTTTTTGGAGCTTTAAAATTTAATGACTGGCCTTCTGGGTTTCAGACTTGTGTGGGGCCTGTAGCCCCTTTCTTTTGGTCCACATATCCCTTTTGGAAGACAAATATTTTCCCAATGTGTGTATCCCCATTGTATCTTGGGAGTAGTTAACTTGTTTTTGATTTTACAGGTTCACAGGTGGAAGGAACTAGCCTTGTCTCAGATGATAATTTGGACTTTGGATTTCTGACTTAATGGTGGAATAAGACTTTGGGGACTGCTGGGAAGGCATGATTGTATTTTGCAATGTGAGGAGGACATGATATTTGGTAGGGGCCTGGGGTGGAATGATGCGGTTTAGGTCTGCGTCCCCACCCAAATCTCATGTTAAACTGTAATTTCCAGTATTGGAGATGGGGCTTCATGGGAGGAACTGGATCATGACTCAACAATGGTTGAGCACCACCCGCTTGGTGCTGTTCTCACGATAGTGAATGAGTACTCATGAGATCTGGTTGTTTAAAAGTGTGGAGCACCCCCCTTTTCTTGCTCCTCTGGCCATGTGAAGTGGTGTTCCCCCTTTACCTTCTACCATAATTGTAAGTTTCCTGAGGCCTTCCCAGAAGCTGAGCAGATGCCAGCATCATGCTTCCTGTACAGCCTGTGGATCTGTGAGCCAATTAAACTACTTTACAAATTACCCAGTCTCAGGTATTTCTTTAGATCAATGTGTGAACGGACTAATACAGATTTCTACCCTGAGTATAAGTGCTATGTCTAAGCATGGGTTTCTTTTAATTTATACAGACCTGGTGTTCTCTGACCTTCCTGTATGTTATTCTGAAAAACCTGTAGACATATCTTTGAATACTGTCTCTCCTCTATCGTCTTCATGATTGTAACTTAACACTCCATTCTAACTTCTCACTTCATTCCACTTGTGACTTATCCACTCTTTCATATTCTCCATCTCTCTGTACTTCTGTGCTAAATGCTGTGTAATTTTATCTCCGGTACTGGCAGGCCACCTAGATCCAAAAATGCCCTAAAGGCTTAGCATTCCCAGGGTTAGCCACCTCCCCACATTTGTACTCATTTGTACTTTATTCCTGGCCTAACAGGATTTCCCTTTCATTGTTACAGGCTTATCCATTCAGATAAAAGTTATTTAAAAATATTTCATCTATCGTTTTTAGATGTTTTATTATGGGAGAGTTTCAGAATCTGTAGGCCATTGCATTGCAAAAATAGATTCTGTATTGCATTTTTCTTTCCTTCATTTTATAAAAAGGGAAGAATTTATTCACAAACTTTGTTATCTAGGAAGAATTCATTTGGAGCAGGATGCAGGAGATATTGTGGGGTGAGAACAAGGAGAGAAACTGGAACAAGGAGAACCAGAAAGGAAATTATTACAATAGGTGAGATAAGAGAAAAAGGCCAGAACATGAATAGAGGCATACGATAAATTCAGATAAAATAGAAGGAAAGGGGAAAGGCATTAACATTAACTAAGCACCTACATTGCAGCACTCTGGGTGTTGGGCTAGCATTACACACATACATTCTGTGTGTTCCAAACAATCTTTTCAGGTAGGTATTATTGTCTCTTTATGTCCCCATTATTAACTATATTTGCAATTCTGAAAGGTCGAGTATGCTCCCAAGGAAGCCACCCATCTAAGGATTTCAAAGCTACTGTACAGGATAATTAAGGAAACATGTTCTAAGGATACATTAAGTAGAAAATATCCAGGTGACAATTCTTTGCAGTGGTCAGTCTGCTACTCCTGTGAGGTGGGTGCTGAAGGCAGGAAGGGAGATGATGAGATGAGAGGGAAATATAACCAGGTACTTTCTCTAATCTCACTCAACTATAGGACCTTCAAAGGCATCCCTGCTCATGACTACAGATCTCAGAACAGAGGCACAGTCTCTGTGCCTGCCCTCTCAGGTGCTCCCAGCTCGACATTTCTGCAGAAAAATTATCTAATATTAATAATAATTACAGTAGTAGTAATAGCACGGCAAATGATTGCTGAACACATACTGTTTTAAGTACTGTTCCAATATTTGACCTGTATAAACACAAGCCCATGAGTCTAGGAGGGATCCAAGGTTATAACCTCTATCTCACAGATGGGGAATCTATGACCACCTTCCTCCCATGTTCTACGAACTGGCACCTCTTGTTTCCCCATAGCACTGGGCACTTTCACTCTGGTTGCCATACAGGGAAAGGCCAGCTAAACCAGATTCGGGAGGCAATGTCTTGGATAAACCTGGGATAGAGGAGTGATATTAAAATTATTTAAGAGCTGAGGCTGGGCATGGTGGCTCATGCCTGTAATCCCAGCCCATAACAAGACTCCGCTGCTACCAAAAAAAAAAAAAAAAAAAGCCAAGTGTATTAGTACATTCTCACATTGCTAATAAAGACATACCTATGACTGGGTAATTTATAAAGGGAAGAGGTTTAATTGACTCACAGTTCAGCATGGCTGGTGATGCCTCATGAAATGCACAATCATGGCAGAAGGGGAAACAAATACGTCCTTCACATGGCAGCAGCAAGGAGAAGTGCTGAGCAAAAAGGTGAAAAGCCCCCTATAAAGCCATCAGACCTCAGGAGAACTCACTACCACGAGAACAGTATGGGGGTAATGGCCCCGACAATTCAATTACCTCCACCAGGTGGGAACTACAATTCAGGATGACATTCGGGCGGGGACACAGCCAAACCGTATCACCAGGCATGCTGGGGCCTGCCTATATTCCCAGCTACTTGGGAGGCTGAAGTAGGACGACTGTTTCAGTCCAGGAGGTTGAGGCTGCAGTGAGCCATGATCGTGCCACTGGATTCCATCCTGGGTGACAAAGTGAGAGCCCGTCTCAAAAAAAATAAATTATTTGAGTTGATTCAGGAGCGACCTTGAGCTATTGGGAAAAGCACTGTTCCAGTCAGATTGAAGGGACATCCACAGTAAATGGTCTGTACCAGTACACGGTCTCTGAGTATCAGCTCTGGCTTAGGGGCTGCTTCCTGACCACGATGGGTGAAAATAAAAAATGAATAAAACCAACAAGCTGCTGTGATTGTTATTCTGAGTCACACTCACATACACATGAGGACCACATTTCTGTAACAAAATATTGGCAGTTCCTCCAAAGATGGGTGATATTGGAGCCATCACTGAATGTTCAATATCACAAACCAGTTATTATTTTCTGTTTATTACCAATTTGAAGAAACATATTTGGAAATATAAAGTACAGTGAATAATATTTTGGCTTCAATTGTTACCACCGATACTTCTAAAATAGTGAAATGCTGAATGGGGAATGAAAGGACAGTGTCACCCCTCCTTCATAAAGAGGAAGGTATAAAATATTTCTAAACAATAAAATTTTCAGTAAAGAGTAATGATGGATTTATGCCAGAAAAGTTTTTGTTTTTTTAAATCCACCAAAAGGTATAAGCGTCATGCAGAAGTTTATATTTGCATGCTACACTCTCCAACTTTTCTTCTCAACTGAACTGGAAATGGATTGTGTTTAATATTTTACTGTTCCAATTTTCTATTTCATTCCAATGGCAGAGTATGTGTTCCTACATGAAAATCTTGTCCTGTTTTTGACCACTCATCTCCCTAGGTTCCCTAATCATCTATTATTTTCCTTTTCCTCATGTTTAATATCAGAAAATCATAATACACACAGAAAAACGTAGCATGCACAGTGCCTATTTTTTTCATTTAATACACTAATCTTTATTTCCTGTCTGTTGTCTTGAAAATATTCTCCCATTGTGCCACGTAAAATGACAAAAATACCATTTTATTCCCCTCAGAGTAGAGAGAGAGAGGTAGCCATATACACACTAACGAGAAGTACATTCTTTTTCAGGGCCTCATGAAATGTCTTGGCATGAAGGCTGACAACACAAATCCTGCCAGGCCAAGAAACAGGTATGTGGGGTTGAGGTAGTTCTAATGCAAAATATCTTGAATTTCCTTAGGTTAATGGAGAGATATTCATCATATAAAGCAATCTCAGTGATGGCATTCCAAAATAAATCCAGCACTTTGATGAACTTGAAAACAAAGATATACTCAGCAGAAGTTCTGTACTAATATAAATGAGACATCATCTATACTAGCTGTAAAAAGCACAAGGCATTTTTAAGACTGTTCTATTTTCCCAGTGATAGAACTAAACAACTTAAATCTTTAAAACAAAAATCCTTCAAGTATGTATGCTAAAGCATGAAGAAACAGGCTACCCTGGTAAGAAGGGAGTTCTGAAGTTCTAATCAATGACACAGTTGAAGATACAACTCACGCAGGAAGGAGTCTGCTTTCGCGATTGATGTGCGAAGAATTTAAATCAGTTCACAGACGACAGACGCACAGATGACTAAGTGAAGTTAAGGGTGATCCTGTATATTAACCTCTAACTTTCTTTTACAAAATATCCTCAGGCATCACAAGACATTCTATTACATCTTAATTAATAGAGCAGCTCAGGCACTTTTAGATTACGGCTTGAAGCAATCAAGTCCAAGCCGAGCACAGGAAAATTCACCATTCAGCTGAGTCACACAGTATTCAGCAAGAGATAGTATTAATTATCCCTGGTTGATAGCAGAGTGGAAGGAACTACAACAGTATTATTACTACTATATATTCCTAATCACTTATCTCTGAAACACTTAAGGCAATTTACACATTACAAAAAATCACTTAATCCTTATAGTCTTTCTCTTTTATAAAAGGATGCTTTGTCAACTTTACTTTATAAAGGGAAAAAATAGGGCAGCCTTGTAGGGCCTGTTAAAGCAAACTAAACATGGCCTAAGAAGGACTCTGTACTTCTATATTTGAGTCCTTGTGGATGAACTGCAACCAAACTTAATAGATAGACAAGACTGAAAACCTAACTTAGGAGTATGCACCTGTAACAATACCTGTGTCTTGGCCAATCCCAGCGGCCGTACTTCAACCACTCATACACTGCTGAGTGTTCAAACTGTATTCAAATAAGGCATGTGCTGAACTGCAACCAAACCAGTTGTTTCTGTACCTCACTTCTAATTTCTGTAGGCCACTTCCCTTTTTTTTTGTCTATAAATTTGTTCTGACCATGAGGCATCCTTGGAGTCTCTGAATCTGCTGTGGTTCTGGGGGCTGTCTGATTGATGAATCATTCATTGCTCAATTAAACTCCTTTAAATTTAATTGGGCTGAAGCTTTTTTTTTAACAGAACCTACACCTATTTTTTTTTCCCCAGAAAATTATTTCCTTTTTTATATAATAGGAACCAATGTGTATTTTGATAGAGAATAGAAAATGAAAACAAAGAGAATTTTAAGAATATTCTATCCAAAGTGTCCCCCAGTGGGGTGATATTCATTCTGGGTATGGCTCTATTCCTATAAGAGGTCTCAAGACTTTTACACTAAAATGTTCTGAAATGGCAGAAAGTATCACAAACTGGGAGCTAGGCACTTAGATATTCTTCACACCATGACGCCCACTATTTCTCTGCTTTTGGACCAGTAATCTAAACATCTCTGGTTAAAAATCTATATAAGGTGCCATAATTACTTTATAATGTTGCTGAGTTAATCTTGGCACATAAGATTATTAGGACACAGACCCAACCCCTAAAGAATTTACATATACAGGAAGTAACATTAACAATGAAAGTTAATTTAACATGATAAACTGTATAAACTAAATGATAGCATGGCACTAACCTAAGACAATCACAGTGGGGACTCCAGCAGGAGTATATTAAATTTTCCTATAAAATGAGGAGGAAGTCATTATTCTGCTTATGAATAGGATTTAGAAGTTAGAGAACACTTTAAATGAGGGTGTACTTTAATGTAAGATTTTAAAAACAGAAACAAAAAACATAGGTTTTTCTTTTAACCTTCACCTTTTGTACAGTATGTTAGCAGGAAGACATGGAATCAAAATGTGGATCCTAATTTTGGAAGTCTCATTAACATTGCAAATTACCATCATCCTTTAGCAAGACAACCTGAGAACAACAGTCAACAGATGATTTTTTATTTTTTAAGAGGATACATTTTAGAACCAGAGAACCTGGTTTGAGATACTGGCTTCACCTGAGTGACCTCGGGCAAGTCACTTAGCCAGTCCTATGCTTTACTTTCATCCTGTAAAAAACACAGGTTTTCTGAGACTTACATGAGTTAATATATGCAAGTCCTTTGGATTTTTTTTTTTTTAAAGATACTGTCTGCTAAAGAAAAAGATTTGTCTGCATCAAATTTTCATGCTAAAACTAAAGAAAATGCATCAAATTTTCATGCTAAAACACTAAGACATTTTTTCTCACTTCTGTGAAAATAACTAATTTAAATCTAAGTTGCTGGAACTTTAAAATATTAGAGCCTTAAGGGAATGTGATTATGGGACCTGGATCATGTTAACAGGCAGCTGTAACCTAGGAAGCTGTAAGCTTCGTTTCTCTGATTGTTTGTCTGATTACAGATTAGTCTTTTTCCCTTATCTACACTGTTTTGTAAAAAGTTGCAAATGACTAAAAGGCACCAGGGAAGACCCCTTCTCACTTAACTGTTCATCTTCATTACAGATTAATTTCCCTCTTACCTTTCTCACACACAGACTTGATGACTATCACATTATCTAAGGTGGAATGTTAAATGAACTCTTTTAAATTGGGAAAGAAATGATAACAAGCTGTAAAGAAGAAAAACAAGCCGTACAGAAAAGAAAAATAATTATTACAACTGAAAAGAATCCTTACATAAAAAAAGTTATAATCCTACTAAATTTGTTTTCTGCCCATACATAAGGAAGACCTTAACTTTTTACTTCAGAGCACTGGTCTCGTTTCTCTGGAGTCCATGTTTCCCAGATTCTTGCTTGAATAAACTCTTCAAAGCTGGATTCTGATGCTTTCAATTACTTCAGGTTGACATTTCATTCAAGTATTTGGAATTTTTTTTTTGTTAGTCAATATTTGAGAACACGCCTTTAATGTTACTGATGCATTCTTTTTTTTTTTTTTTTCCTTTTGAGATGGAGTCTTGCTCTGTTGCCAGGCTGGAATGCAGTGGTGTGATCTCAGCTCACTGCAACCTCCACCTCCTGGGTTCAAGCCATTCCCCTGCCTCAGCCTCCCCAGTAGCTGGGAGTACAGGCACCTGCCACCATGCCTGGTTAATGTTTTTGTATTTTAGTAGAGACAGGGTTTCACCATGTTGGCCAGGATGGTCTCGATCTCCTGACCTCGTGATCCGCCTGCCTCGGCCTCCCAAAGTGCTGGCATTACAGATATAAGCCACCACGCACGGCCTACTGATGCATTTTTGACAGAAGGGGACTACTCAGCACACTTAGCACATACCACCCGTAACTGGGAAGAGAGCTAAGTGTGACACATTTACCAATATCAATATATTTATTGTTTCCATTTTGTCCCAAGCCCTGTATTGACATTGGAGATATCAAACATGAATGCAAACAATAAAAGTAGATAATAGGAGAAGAGACAAAAGCTGTTGGAGAGCTTTCTATCCAAATGATGAGCCACAGAGTCACTCAAATATAACTCAAAAACAAGTATCTTTCCCCACTTGGCTAGGAGATGGTTTCACTGGCAGCCATTACTAGAAGTGCAGGAAGAATTTACATGGCTTGGGCTGAGGTTGGAAAAGAGGTCAGAACACAACAAGAGCAACCATTATTACCTAAGGGTTATCGGAAACGCGTGTGGGAAGCAACAAATCCCAATATGACTCTCACTACATCATGTTTTTCAGGAAAAATATAAACACCAGTGATAGAGACAGGAGGCAGCCAAGGACCCCCCCTGCCCCCAATCCCTGACGAAATCCTGCCTTCAAGCCTAAAACAGCATGAGGGATGAAAAACCGCACTGCCAGTCTGGATGAAGCCCACCCTTTTCCCCAAATGATTCTTTCTGAATAACACCCATCTTCACATTGGGAGGAGGGGGTGGGGCCTTGGGAAGTTTGCACTGTTTACAGTAGGGAGGAGCCTGGCCTCTCTTGTTTCTGTGTGGTAAGGTGGGATTTAATCCGTGAGATGGAGAGCCTGTTAGCAGGACTCTATCTCACTTTGCTGATGTATATTTCCTTTTTCCTTTTTGCCCAATAAATTCCGCTCATCACCCTTCTGTGTGTCTGTGAGCCTAATCTTTCCTGGTCATGTGACAACAACCCCGTTTTTTTTTTGTTTTTTTTCCCTGCAACACTAGAGTCACAGAATTATTCTCTGGATCTTAATGAATGACATCTCACATTCTCTATGGCTAGAATGTTCCTCTCCCAGATACCATGACTTGGCCCCCTTCACTTCAGTTAGGTCTCTGCTCAAATGTTATCTGTGAAACATACAAAATGGCATCACTATAGTTCAGTGCTCTAAAGCAGAATCCATTCTCAGGACGGCCTGCACCACTGGCAACCTAGCGGAATAACCCGGTACCTTGCCTTGAATCTTTGAAGGGCACCTCACCACTACAACCACGATATCCTGAAAAACAGCTGAATTTTGCCAGCGCTGCAATTCCTAAACAGCAACCATAAATGAACTATGGACTTGTGCTAAGCCGGCCGCCTCCACCCATGATATTTCCTTCAAAACAACGTGTGTAATCACCCTTAGCTTCCTTTGAAAAACCCTCACTTGGTTTGGAACACAATGTGGCTTACAGCCAAATCTGTCTCTCCTGAATTGTAATTCCTAAGAGCCCAATGTCTTGTCTCACAGCACTGCGGTCTGGTTTGTCGCCCCCTCTTGTTTGACGTGCCACATCCAGGGGTTTCCTCTAATCACTCTCTGCAACATAGGACCTGCACACTTCCTCCAGTATTTCCTACACTTGACTCTATTTTTCTTTGGGTCATTTAACACTTGTATGAATTATCACATAGTTTTATTAAACTTCCCCAACATTAGAATGAAATCTTGAAGGCAAGTACTTTGTTTGGTTTGTTGCTGCATCCACAGAGCAGATTAACCCCTTCTCCTCCCCCAACCAAACAAACAAACAAAAAAGAAATCAGATGTCCTAAACAGGTATGTAGATGGCATGATTCAACAAATATTACCAGCAATATATTTTTTTAAGTGCTTCATCATTTAGGTAAAACTCAAGTTGCTTAAAGAGAAAAGGGGAGGTAGAATAAAATTTTGGTCAATTATTCTAATAAGACATTGAATATGGGAATAAGCTATCAGTAAACACCCAAGCTCCAAAGGAACAAATAAGGCTTAATAAGTTACTGTAGGTTTTCATGGGTTAATCAAAGAATGAGCATTTGTGACAAGTGACTTTAAACTTCTAGCAAACAAATAACATTTCATATATACATATATATTTTTTTCTTTTGAGACAGGATCTTGCTCTGTCACCCAGGCTGGAACTCATGGCACGATCACAGCTCACTGCAGCCTCCAACTGCCAGGCTCAAGCAATCCTCCCACCTCAGCTTCACAAGAAGCTGGGACTACGTGTACCATCATGCCTGTCAAAAATTTTTTTTTTTTTTTTGGTTTTCATAGACACAGGGTCTTGTAATGTTGCCCAGGCTGGTCTCGAACTGCTGGGCTCAAGCAATCCTCCTGCCTCAGCCTCCCAAAGTGTTGAGATTACAAGTGTGAACCACTGCACAAGCCTCGTAATTCTTATGAAGTATATCTGACTGAAGGAATATGCTGGAGAACTTGCTCTTTTTAATAATCACTTCAAAAAGTTAGGTATAACGAAAAGTTCCTGAAATTCAATGTTAGATACGAGTTCTAAATTTCTTTTCAAAGAATATGTCAGTATGTTCAATTCTTTGCCTTCTACTTTTAAACTTAACTTCCTCGTATAGCAACCTTCTTCCATTACCTAGTCCATCCTGACTCATTCCAATCACATGCTCCACCCTAACTCATTCCAATTACCTGCTACCTGCTCTGCCCTGACTCCGAACAAAGCACTCAACCCGTCATTCTCTTTAAATTAGCCAATCAGAATTAGTTTAGCCTGTGCGGTCTAACCCTAGCCAATAGGGGAACGACATGGGGGGGCGGGGCACGTGAGTCAGGGATAAGAACCCCTTCCCCTCCCTTGTCCAACTGTGCGCTCACCATTGTTCCATCTGTAAGGGTGCACCTTTCCATACAGAAGTAACTTGCCTTGCTGAGAATTAAAAAGAAAATTTTATATTTGAGTGCTATTTCTACTGCGGCACTGAAACTTTATATACAACATTTAATAACTTCGTTTATGTGAAAAGTGTGAACATTGATCAAGAAAATCAAGCATACTATGATTTTTTTTTCATAATATCTAGAGCAATTTGTACACCTCTTTATAAATCTTTTAAGAGCAGGGTGTTAAAATAAACGTAAGGTTAAATCATTGCAGTCTATCTGAGAAGGGAAGGTAACTGCTGAATCAGACAAGTGGGCTTGTCAAGTCACACCAAATCAGGTTTCGTCAACTTCAGAAGCACCATAGAAACCAGGAAAGGACAGAGTAAAGACCCTGCTGAGCACGCATTTCTACAACTAGCAATTCAAATAAGCTATTTTAATTGTAAAACAGCCCAAGGCCCCTGGCACCTTTAAAATGCCCCCCGGGCAAAAGCAGCTGAAGGTCAATAAAAATAATTCAGAGTGGCTGATGAGCAGCCTCCAGACAGAATCTGTTCTCCAAGGAATATGACAACAGTCTGACTTGCTTTTCCCCAAGCTAGGAGCTCCAAAAGTGACTTCAAGCTCTTCCTACCGATAGGTGTTCCTGGCCCTCATTACAGGGCAAGGGCTCTGGCTCACCACTCACGCGCAGGAGCCAGAAAACAGTCTTCTGCCACAGACTGCACCTGAGGTGACGCCACCCCACCATGGCCTTTTAGCTTTTCCCAACTCAGACCACGTTTCTTGCATTTATCAGATTGCAGTGCGTTCAAGTGCTCTCCACTGAAGAAAACCAAAATACACGATCCTGCAATACATTTCTTTGATCTATTTTGAAATGGCCCTTCAGAAGCCCCACAAACAGAAGTAGCTCTGCAAAGCTATCTTTTGTGGGGGAGATTTGCATCTGTAGAGAGAATCTGTATTGATGGCAGCCAGGCATTCTCTGAGGCCTTCCCATATCTAGGAAAGATTAACTGAGGGTCTGACATCTTTAAGGGTCTGAAAGAAAAACATTCGCCATCTATTCTCTCTCTCTCATCATGCCTAGGTTTTACCACCTACTTGTGAGGTTTCATTTACATAACAGGAACACCTTTGCTACCCAGGCTCATCTTCCTCTCTTCATAACCTGTTTTGATCCAAGCCCCCACTCTTTCTGTAACTTCAATTATAAGGTAAAAGCTTCTCTACTCCATTGAGGGTCGTGTAATCAATCTATGATTATCCCCTGTGTGCATGTTAATAAATTTGTATACTTTTTCTCCAATTAATCTGCCTTTGGTGAGTTGAGTTTTCAGTGAACCTTCAGAGGGCGATGGGGAAGTTTTTTCCTGGATGGCCACTACAGTATATACCCTTCTAAATCATTTTACTATGTACACAGATGCAAAACAAACTGAGATATTATACTTGTGAATTTTAAACTTTTCTACTGGCTGGGCATGGTTGCTCACACCTGTAATCCCAGCACTTTGGGAGGCTGAGGTGGGTGAATCACCTGAGGTCAGGGATTCGAAACCAACCTGGCCAACATGGTGAAACCCTATCTCTACTAAAAATTCCGAAATTAGGGCCGGGCGCGGTGGCTCAAGCCTGTAATCCCAGCACTTTGGGAGGCCGAGACGGGCGGATCACGAGGTCAGGAGATCGAGACCATCCTGGCTGACACGGTGAAACCCCGTCTCTACTAAAAAATACAAAAAACTAGCCAGACGAGGTGGCGGGCGCCTGTAGTCCCAGCTACTCGGGAGGCTGAGGCAGGAGAATGGCATGAACCTGGGAGGTGGAGCTTGCAGTGAGCTGAGATCCGGCCACTGCACTCCAGCCTGGGCGGCAGAGCGAGACTCCGTCTCAAAAAAAAAAAAAAAAAATTCCGAAATTAGCTGGTCATGATGGCGGATGCCTATAATCCCAGCTACTTGGGAGGTTGAGGAAGGTCAATCACTTGAATCTGGCAGGCAGAGTTTGCAGTGAGCCAAGATCACATCATTGCACTCCAGCCTGGGTGACAAGAGCAAAACTCTGTCTCAAAAACAAACAAAAAACCTCTTCTACTTATGTATCATATGTTGTTAGCCCATAATAAAATTCTAAGCCCCAAACTGCCTGAATGAACCCCATTCTTGGTGAAGGGGATTCCAAAGGAACTTGAAAAACCAGTTTAGGACATGACAGAAAGGAGGTGTTGGACATGCCTCATTACGCCCTCCTCCCTTTGGAGTTTAGGCACAACTGACCAGCACTAACATTAAAATTGGGATCCTGAGACTGACAAAACAGACTCTTAGTAGCAGTAAGATACCAATTTCAACCTGACTCTAATATAGCATCACCTGATAGATAGCAGGTCCTAAGGGAAATCAAAGTATTTCACCCCAAAATGCATTTTCTTTGACATATTTTGAAATGGTTCTGCAAAGCTGTCTCTAGTGGGGGAATCTGCATTTGATAGAGAATCTCCCTCCCTTGCTAAATCTTTTCTGGAAAGTCTGACATCTTTTAAGGTCCAATAAGAGACATTTGACATCTATTCTCTCTGAAGTCTATTATTTAGAGACTTCATCTATATAACAAGAACCTTAGCTTCCATCCCACCACCCCCTCAACTTAACTCAAATACTTATTTATGCTGACTATAACTCTTCAGGTAAAGCTTAACTCTTTCAACCAACTGACGATCAGGAAATCTTTGAATTCATCTATGACCTGGAAGCGCCCCCTTCCAGGTGTCCTGCCTTTCCACGCTAAACCAATGTATGCCTTGTATGTGTTGATTTATGTCTTTGCCTGTAACTCTGCTCTCCCAAAAATGTGTACATACAGGTTATAACCCACCCACCTTGGGCACATGTTCTCAGGTCATCCTGAGGCTACGTCTTGGGCCATGGTCATCTGGCTCAGAATAAGCCTCTTCAAATATTTTAGAGAGTTTGGCTTTTTTTTTTTTTTTTGGTCAACAAAAAAATGACTGTGAATGATGAAACTGTATTGCTGTATTTATCTTATTTTACTTATTAAACATTTTATTGGCTATTAAACTGTTTCTAAAATGATGTTATTTTGTAACTAAAATAACAACTGGGTTCCTTCTATGTACCAGGCAGTGTGCTACACACTACAACAGGTATTAGCCACATTTGATTGCTCTCACCTTAAGGTTTTTGCATTTTTTTTTTCTCTAATGGAACGTTCTTTTCTTTTCTGGTAAGACAGAGTGCAGTGGTGCAATCATGGCTCACTGCAGAGTTAACCTCCTGGGCTCAAGCAATCCTTCCACCTTAACCCTCCAAGTAGCTGGGTCTAGAGGCATATGCTACCACGTTTGGCTAACTTTCTATTCTTTTACTTTGTAGAGACGGGGTCCTACTGTGTCGCTCAGGCTGCAGTGGAATATGCTTATCCATGACCTTTGTGTCCAAAGATATCACGGACCTTCCTTTTGTAATTCGGTTCTCAGCTGAGCAACAACTATTCAGGCATATCCTCTATCTCCACTCCTCCTCAGCAAGAATATTACTGGCATACTGCTTGAGCTCAAAGTGTTTTTTAAAAAATAATGACCTATCTTGTTTCAAAGCTCAAATTCTTAAGTCTATGTAGTGTAAAGAAACAAAAAATCCTAAGCCCTCCAACAAACTGAATGGACCCCCTCTTGGCCAAAAGAAACCTAAAAAACTGAATTCCTGCCTTGATGGGACGGGAGGTCAGATGCACCTCCTTATATCCACTTCCTTTTCAAGTTCAGGCCAAACTGACCAGCATTAAGGTTAAAATGAAGATCGTAAGACTGATCAAAACAGACTGTGTGGCAATAAGATACCAGATTAGAAAGAAGACCTAAGGCCATCGGGGTATGGTGGCTCACGCTTGTAATCCCAGCATTTTGGGAGGCCGAGGTGGGTGCATCACCTGAGGTAAGGAGTTTGAGACCAGCCTGACCAACATGGTCTGACCCGTCTCTACTAAAAATACAAAATTAGCCGGGTGTGGTGGCGCATGCCTGTAATCCCAGCTACTTGGGAGGCTGAGGCAGGAGAATTGCTTGAACCCGGGGGGCACAGGTCGCAGTGAGCCAAGAATGTGCCACTACACTCCAGCCTGGGTAACAAGAGTGAAACTTCATCACCAAAAAAAAAAAAAAAAAAAAAAGACCTAAGGCCATGTGGCCATGTGAGGCAAGGGTGAAGTCACACCCTAACCATAAAATTTCATTAAATGGATTTGTATTAACCTGGTATAATGTGGCTTACTTGCCAACCTGACTCTGGTATAGCATCACATAGCAGACCCTGAAAGAAATCAAAATATTTTACCCCAAAATAAATTTCTTTGACCTATTTTGAAATGGCCCTTCAAAGCCATCCTTTGTGGGGGAAATTTACAGCTTTGGAGAATCACCATTAATGCAGCCAGGCCTTCCCTTTCTAGGCCTTTCCCAGACGTAGGAGAGATTAGCTGAGAGCCCAACACCTCAAAAGTCTGAAAAGAGACATTTATAGTCTGTTTCTCTGAGGGCTCCCACCCGTGAGGCTTCTTCTACGTTACAAGGTTCAAGGGCCATGGCTCCCACAGCCTCAAGTCAAGCATTCCTGTCTATTCTTCAAGTCTTCAGACAACAGCTTAACTCTCTCAACCAATTAACTCAACCATCCCTAAAACCCACCTATGACTTCTAACCCCCATTTCAATATGCCCACCTTTTGGGGCTGAATCAATGGATACCTTTCATGTACTGATTCATGTCTTTACCTGTAACTTGTCTGCCTAAAATGTATAAAACTAAACTGTAACCTGACTGTCTCAGGACCACTTACTCAAGGGTTCTTGGGTTTGTGTTTTTTTTTCCCTAGGCTGTGGTCATTCACACTGGCTCAGAATAAACCTCTAAGATATTTTACGGAGTTTGGAGGGCCAGGCATGGTGGCTCACCGCTATAATCCCAGCATTTTGGGAGGCCAAGTCGGGTGGATCACTTGAGCCCAGTAGTTTCAGGTCGGCCTGGGCAACATGGCGCAATCCTCTCTCTATAAAAAATAAAAAAATTAGTGGGGTGTGATGGCACATTCCTGTAGTCCCAGCTAGTCAGGAGGCTGGAGTGGGGGGGAATGCTTGAGCCTGGGAGGCAAAGGTTGCAGTGAGCCCAGATCACATCACTGCACTACAGCCTGGGTGACAGAGCAAGGTCCTGTCTCAACAAAACAAAAAAAAAGAGAAAACATTTTGCAGAGTTTGATATTTCCATTAACATTAGTGATCACCTTTTGCATATACGTTCTTATCCCCATGATTAATTCCTTTAGGAAACTAGTACGGTATTTTTAATTTCAAATTTTCATCAGATTATTGAAGAATTTGACACACTGCATTAAATTACCATAACAGGGATGCAAGAATGATTTTCTTCATTCTCCTAAATGTTAATTAAACCGAAATGGTAAACAGAATGAGTCAGCAGTGAAAATAGAAAAACGTCTAAAAATCACAGGCACAGAGAAAACTGCACATTCCTCTTTCAGAAAAAATACTTCAGAAATTCTGAACACAGATTTTTTAGTGCTGTAAGATTGGCAGTTTATATTCCATTGCTCCTAGTCAAGAGTATTGCTTCTGGTTGGGCGCGGTGGCTCACACCTGCAATCCCAGCACTTTGGGAGGCTGAGATGGGCAGATCAGCTGAGGTCAGAAGTTTGAGACCCACCTGGCCAACACAGCAAAACCCCGTCTCTACTAAAAATACAAAAATGAGCCGGGCATAGTGGCACACACCTGTAGTCCCTGCTACTCTGGCGGCCGCAGTAGGAGAACTGCTTGAACCCAGGAGACAGAAGTTGCAGTGAGCTGAGATTGCGCCACTGCACTCCAGCCTGGGCAACAGAGTGAGACACCATCTCAGAAAAAAGAGTATTGCTCCTGATGAGAAAGATGTGGGAGGACCTATTTCAACCAACTTCATTGCCAGAAAGCATGGATTTTAAAGACATGAGCCATCATTACGGAATGTAAAAACCTAGAACTTAATCTGTTAGTCTAAATTTTGAATTGTGAATGGGGTATTTCCTATCTAAAACAGCCAATATTCCATTAAATCTAGAGTGTCATGTGACAAGGTGCTCCTGTGCGTCCGCATGGCTGCCCTCACAGGGCTGCTGTTCGGCCTTGTATTAACAACTTAAACTGCTCCGTTACACATCCTGCTGCCAGGGAACAGCCAAATGCCAAGGGAAGGGAAAACCTTAGCCTAGTTTTAAAATAATTGCTTGGCTTTGCCTGTACTTAAAGAGTCTTTCTCTAACAGAAGGAGACAACTGTCTTTTGGGAAAAAAAAAATTTCACTTTCATTATCTCTTAATTATAGTGTCGCTGTTCCCAATGTTATACAATAGCAAAGAATTCTGCCTGCATTACCATTATAAACTATTTTCAGTATGGATGACTCAGAATAGCATCTACTTTCTCAAATTTGACATGTGGGACTAAATTTTCCAAACTTTTGATGACAGGCAGATGTGTAAATACCTCTAAAGTGAGTGAACCTCTGCAACCTTGTCAACGTGCTCCACACCACTGTTTAAATCCACAGTATTAACGAGGAGATTGAAAAGATGAACCACACATAGTTCTCACCTCCTTAAAAAGTGATGAATTATTTTAATATTTCAAATTCAGAACTAATCCCAGGGCTGTACAATGACTAAAGAATCTATAGAAAAATGTGATTAAAATATTTTAAAATTATTAAAGTGATATGTCCACACAGTTAGCCTCTTTTGATTCATTTCTTCTCAGCTCCTCTGTTCCCATTTTCCAAAAATCCTTTTGAAACAAATTACTTCTCGCAGTCGTTAAGTGTCATTATATCCCTAAACAATGTGCTTCTACCACTGTGTCATAATAGGTTGTAAACACACTCTCAGTTTTGTGCTGTGCTAGATGAGAATTTAACAAACTTAACTATGCCATCCCATCTTCCCAATATACTTACATAGCTTTTATTTGTATCTGTATTGATTACCTGTGTAGCTTTACGGAGCATAATATTATTATTGTTTTAGTGAAAAAATCTTTCCCCAGCTTTAGTGTTATTGACAAATAAAAATTGTACATAAGTGTACAATTCGATGTTTTTATAAATGAATTGTGAAATAATTACCACGATGAAACTAATTGACATACCTTTCATCTCACATAGTTGTCACATTCTTATGTACTTATTTGACGAATAATAACTGACATTATTCTGACATTATTTCTTCTTTCCCCAGTACAGGCAGCATCTTCTAACTTCCTCTCTGTACGAGGAGCTTAACAGATCTCTCTCCCTGCTCCCTCTTAGTTCCATCCAGTTTGACCTCCCACCTTCTATCATCTGTACTCTTAGGGGATCAAGTTGCACAATATTTATATTTTAATGTGTGCCACAATTAAATCTTTCACATGTCTAAATGTAATAACCAAAATTCTATTATTATGGTAAGATTTTAAATTATTAATTATGCTATAACGATGGCAATCACAAAGACATTTTTTGTTTTCAATTTTCATTCAAAACATTTTTTTGTAGAGATGGCTAAAACCATATGGTCCAGGCTGGTCTCAAACTTCTGGGCTCAAACGGTCCTCCTGCCTTGGCCTTCCAAAGTACTAGGATTACAAGCATGAGTCATTGTGTCTGGTCAACGTTTTCTCTCACTACTAATTTTTGTTTATTGAGTTTTCTAACTGTAATTTTTCCTGTGCAGATTTTAAGAAAAACATCCTTATATGTTTCCAAATTTTCCATGCAATCAGATGTTCTATTGAGTTTTAAAAATTTTATTTTTAGGCCAGGAGCAGTGGCGTATGCCTGTAATCCCAGCATTCTGGGAAGCCAAGGCAGGAGGACTGTTTGAGGCCAAGAGTTCAAGACCAGTCTGGGCAATATAGTGAGACCCCATCTCCACAAAAAAAAAAAAAAAAAAAAAAAAAAAAAACAAGAAAGAAAAAGGAAAAAAAAATTAGCTGGGCATGGTGGTATATGCCTGTAGTCCCAGCTACTTGGGTAGCTGAGGTAGGAAGACTGCCTGAGCCCAGATGTCTGAGGCTGCAGTGAGCTATGACTGCATGTACCACTGTACTCCAGCCTGGGTTACTGAGTGAGACTCCATCTCAAAAAAAAGAAAGAAAAAGAGAAAGAAAAAAATGTAAAACATGTAAGACTTCAAAAGGTTATCAAGAGTAATAAAGTAGGTATACATATACTATACTGCCAAATGTAAAAAATATATATTATCAATATAGTGAAACCACTGAGTACCCATCACTGACTGCCTGCTATTCTCCTTTCCAGAAGTAACAACCATTCTTTGTTTAATAATTTCAATATATGCATGCATTCTTACTAAAAATAGTAGTGGTTTGCATGCTTTCAAATGTTATCTTATATGCAGATTCTTCTGCAAGCTGCTTTTTTTCATTCAACATTACCACTGGTGAGATTCTTCCATGTTGATATGGGGAACTCTAGTTCCTTCCTTTTCAATCATATGGATATACAAAATCCATTCAATCACTTATTAATGGACATTGAAGTTTTTAAATTTTGAGCTATTACAAAGTTGCTATAAACATGACTTCTGTAAAACTAAGAGTTTCTGTAGGTATATACACACTTACGACTAATTAACTGAGATATAAGAATAAACATTTCCAACTTTATTATTGCCAACTGCTTTCCAAAGTACAAATGATACCACTAATACTTTCGCAGTGTAGAAGAGGCCCATTGCTCCAAATCCTTGCCAACATTTGGTACTTTTAATTTTGGTCAAGGTAACATGTGAAATGACATTTCACTATATGTTTAATGAATATCCTTAAGTATCAATAAGGTTGAAAATGTCTTCATATATGTATTGATCTTCTGAGTTTCGTTTTCGCAGCATGGCCTATTCAGTTTTGCCCATTTTTCTACTAAGTTGTCTTTTTTCTAATTAAAATTTCTTTATAAATATTACCAAGAATCCTAATCCTTTATTAGTAATATGCTACAAGTATCTTCTCTTAATCCATGAATTGTCTTTTGTTTTTAAATATAATTTTAATATAAAGTCATTACTTTCGGTGTAATTTTAAGTATCAATATTTTCTTCTACTGTTTTTGAGAATATGTATATATATATGGATGCATATATTTATGTAGAGACGAGGTCTTGCTATGTTGCCCAGGCTGGTCTTGAATTCCTGGGCTCAAGTGATCATCCTGTCTTGGATTCCCAAAGTATTGGGATTACAGCTATGAGCCACTGTACCCAGCTGCTTTTGTAAATCTTAAGAATCTACTTTCTACCTAAAGGGCATGAAGTTATTGTCCCACATGTTCTTCTAAAAATCTGAGAACCTTGTTTCTCAAATTTTTATCTTTAATCTACGTGAAACTGGTTTTTGTGTTAGAACTGAGGTGGGGAATACATACACACACACACACTTCTCAACGTAAATTATGGAAGCATTTTTATTTCCAATTATCTGACGTACTTTATATATCATCCATCAAATTTTTATAAGCACTGGAGACAGCTGCTTCTGGGTTCTCTTTTCCAACCCATCATCCTATCTGTGTATTGTTATCTGGGAAAATGTCATCATGGCCCTTCTCTACTTCTCCCCCTTAATTAATGTAGGAGGAGGTTTGGTATAAGGCTACATGGAGTTGTGAAAACTATGGTCAACCAGAAAATGCCTATATCCATGCAATTTAACGTTTAAACAGCACTGTGTTGGCCAAGTAAAACAAATGTTCAGGCTTCACTGTCCCTAGCTTGAGACCTCTAGTTATCTAAGTACATGCTACACAGCGACAGACTGTCCCAACCACACAAAAAATGCAGAATTTAAACATTTTGTAAACATATGTTCTCATCGGAATTGCTTTTAACAATATGCTACTATTAGTTTGGTATAATCAGATTTTTGTTCCACCAGATACACTGTTATTCTTTGCTATATCCTTGGTTAAGATGCTTAAGATCAGGGTCTTTATAAAATGGGGATAATAATAATATCTGCTTTGTAGGACCAAGATTAAATGCATTAATGCATTAAATGCTTAGGATAAAGCTCTAATATTTAGCAATCATTGAATTATCACTATTATTTATCGTGTACATCATTTATATTTTGGTTACGTTGTTTCCAGTTTCTTTCTTGATTTCCATAAGTATGTTACATCAGATTGAGAAAACTAGGAGCTTATACTGAATATTGTTTTTTATTCTATCTGATAAAACTCAGAAGATGCATTTTGTTTTCCAAATTTGACTTTTCAAAGCTTTCCCTTAATGTCAGATTTAATAGGTCTTGGTAAAAATATATACTTCTCAGAGAGGTACAACAATTTGTCTCCTGGAGGCAGAATTTCTGAACTGAGCATAACTTTAAAAGGCAAAAAAATGAAGAAAACCTCCAAGGTTTAAAAATAAGGATGCAGTCTGACAAACTGAATCTTTCAAGTCGATTAAAAAAAAGACACCAAATCTCGAGTGAAATAAATGGTCCATTTGAGACAAGTTTATCAGCATGTAAGAGAAAATAACCTTTCCATACAGCTTTGATTCAAATCTTCACTTACAAAACACTTTTTGTAATATTTGTCATCAGAGCACCTGGCCATGTTTACATACATGTAAAAACGTAATATAGCTCTAGCTATAGTGAACATGCTTAGTCAAAATAAGTATTTAGAAAATAAGTACTACTTTTTGTGTCCAAAAAGCAGCATGTAGGATTCTCAGAATTATTTGAAGCTCCTATTCCAGGAAAGCTACACTGTTATTTTCATTTTTTTTCCTATGTAATGTAAATAAAAAGTGATGTGTTTCATAGCACATTATATAAGTCCTTACTATAAAACATTTTTCTAATTTGTTCATAGTGACCATCTCTCAAAAGAAGAAGGCAGAAACATTCAGAAACAACTGAGGCATTCTAGTAGGTTTCCAAGCAGGAGCAGCAGCCAAACATTTAGATAAACCTGTTCAATCAGACATGACTGAAAATTCAACAAATGAGGTTGTCGGGGGAGAGCGTTAGATGGGAAGGAAACAAAAGCTTTTCTACATCTCCAAATATATAACTAAACAGTTTGTTTTTACTTGAATGCTTAGAATTCCTTATTAATTTCGTAGTTCAGTAAATACTAGGTCTTAAAGCAGGAAGCAACTAGAAAGACATTTTTTAACAAAAGGGATCATAAATCAGCTTAGTTCTGCTTATGCCCATGAAACAGTAACTGCTATGGAAACTGCCCTACTATAATAACTTTAAAAAGTCTATGTATGTATATAAAACAAAAGTTTTTAGAAATTTCAAAACAGAAAACACTGGATTATAATTCTGAAGAGAAAGAAACAAATGAGTTAAGACTGGCTTGCTGCTTAGAGAAAGCGTCTCGCTTCCAATAGTGGAAGAGGGTACCTAAAGAGAGCCTGCGAGTCATGCTGAGTTGAGGAGATAAGAAAGGAGTTCAGTGATGTTGAGAGGGCTAGAATTTGTAGAGCCGCATAAAAGAGAGGGGAGAATTACAAAAACAGATAGCTCTGAAGACCTGCAGAGGATACTCTGATCTTGGCTGTAGCATCAATCTTAGCACAAGTGAAAGGAGATAACTCAAGGCATGGGGAAAATAAAGTTGTGGGATGAACAATTTCAAGAGTTCACACAGGGATAAGAAGAGTTTATGTTTTCTTAAGCCAGAGTGGACAGACTTTGTAATATATGGCGCATTGGAAAGAGGATGAAGAAGAGTAAGAATGCCTTATTAATGGAAATAAACAAGTCCCAGAATAAAGACTGCTCTGGATCCACCAGAACAAAGGGTAAAGGTACGCCTCTAAAGAATTCAGTTAATCTACAAGTTACTTACCTGCACACCAGGAGAAAATTCAATTTTTTTTTTTTTAAATGATTACAACTAAAATTAGCACCTGAAAGATGGAAAATTCACAATGGCTGGCACTTGAACAAAAATCACAGGGAAAGCAAAGAAAAAGGAAAAAAAAATAATGCAACAGTTCCAGAAATGACAGAAAAGAAGGGAATCAAACAGAAGAAACTTAAAAAAGCAATTATAAACAGAATAAATATATTCAAGGACATGAAGAAAAACAACAACCTGGTAAGGAGAGAAATGTAAGATATAAAATAGACCCATGTTGAACTTCAAAGATAAACATGCTGCTTATGAAATGAAAAACGAAGTAAATGAAGAATAGAAATTATCAAAATAGAGTACTGAAAGGACAAAGGGTTAAAAATATTGGAAAAAGCTTCAGTAAACCCTTGGGATAGCACTGAGTATCATAGAGAAACCAAATCCCCTAACAGGAGTAGGTACTTTAAGAAATAATGGCTGAAAAAAATACGAACCTATGAAGGCGAGAACCCCAACAAACACCAAATAAGGAAAACTAAAGAAAATCACACTAAGACATCACATAATAAAATCAATGAAAACCAGAGATAGAAAAACCTTGAAAGCATTCGTAGTAGCAGAAAAAGCCGTCTTGGATACAGAGGAATAAAGATGAGGATGATAGCAGACTTTTTTGTATGAAATCCTGCAGGGCAGGGAAAAATGAAACATCATCTTTAAGTATTGAAAGGAAAAACAACTTGCCAAAGAATTCTATACCCAGTAAATATAAATTCCTAAAATTAAGGTGAAAATAAAGATATTTTCACACTGATAAAACACGAGAAAAATTCCTGACAGCAGGTATGTGGGGGTAAAAGTAAAAAAAGGTTTCTCTTTAGAGCAAAAATATTAACAATGAACTACTTTAAGTTTTAGAACATAGAATTAAAATACAGGACAACATCACAAAGGCTAGGAAGAGATAAGGGGAATTAACCTGCTATAAGGGTCTCAAACTATCAATGAAGCAGTACAATTTGAAGGTGAGCTGTGACAGGTTAAAGATGTATACTGTAAACCTTGCAGCAAATACTAAAATAATTAAAGAAGTATAGCAAATAGGCCAACAGTGACAAAAAACAGAACCACACACAAAAAATAATCCTACACAAGAAAGGAAAATAACAGATGGAATAAATAAGAAACCAACAGTAAGATGGCAGATTTAAAGTCAACTATACCAATAACTACTATGAATGTAAATGGTATAAGTAGTCTAATTAAAAGACAGATATTGTGATTTAGAATAAAAAGCAAGGCCCACCAATATTCCATATAATAGAAAGCAATTTTAGAGACACAGTTATAAATTAACAATAAAAAGATAGAAACAGAATGTGTATAGCATGTAAAAACTAAAAGGAAACTAAAGTGGCTATATTAATGTTAGACAAAGTAGACTCCAAAATAAGGAATATAACCAGGGATGTAGAATGTCACTTCATGACAAACGTGTCAAATAATCAGGAAGACATAATATATATATAGGTATAAGGGATGCAAAACGACATAGAAACTTTAGAAATTTCTTATAAAGAGACATTTAGCATATGCTGCAGCAATCTTACTCTTTTACTCCTAGGTAACTTTTAAAAAGATGAAATCATATGTACATGCAAAAACTTATATGTGAATGTACACAGGGGTTTTATTTATAATAGCTCAAAATTGGAAACAACCCAAATGCTCAGCTGGTAAATCAATAAACTATGGAATATCCAAATAATGGAATACTTATTAAGCAATAAGAAGAAACTATTAATTATTAATTCACACAACACCTAACACTATACACGAATCTGCAAAGAATAACACTAAGTGAATGAAGCCAGACACAAAGCAGTCCTATGATTCCATTTATTGCAGTTTTAGAAAGGCAAAAGTATAGGACCCAAAGACAGATAATTGTCTGTCCTAATTGTCATAGGATGGGAGTAAGAGGAGAAGCAATTACTGCAAAAAGTATAATTAAACTATTTTGGGTAAAGGAAATGTTATTTATCTTAATTGTGTTGATGGTTATATAACCGTATACATTTTTCAGAACTCAAACTATATACTCTAAATTGATGAATTTTAGTTTCTGTAAACTATTAGAAGTCATGCACACTCCGTATTGTAAGGCTGAATTATCTGCTAACATTAATGTGATCTGGAAACCATGGGAAATTGAAATAGGGATATCCAGGAAGAGCCTGAGGAATTAAAGTCAGCTGAAACTTCCAGGCTCCTCCTGATAGCCCCATGAAAAACAGGTTAAAAGTCCTCCAGTGATAAAGCAATTGACAGGAAAGAAGCCTGGAGATGGGCACATCTTAACCCATCCATACATTTTCCCTTTTGTTCTCAGGCAGGAATAGAGATAGAAACAAGCTGAGGCAAGTTCCTTTGGAAAACAGGAAGAACTTCCTAACTTGCTACAAAGACAAAAGCCCCATGACACTTACAACTGACTTGACCAACCAGAAATTCTCAAGACAGTTAACTAAGGCTTCAAAGGAGATATACTGGCAGGAAAACTTCTGGTCTGGTACAAGGTGTCTGTGATGTCTCAACTGCTAAGCAATCCTCAGGTTCTGTATCTATATTCATATGTACTAGGCTGCTGAGGGAGAAGAGCTTCCACCAGGAGAATCCTCCAGTAGAGGAGGTTTCCTGGGCCACTCGGTCCAGGAAAACAGTGGACAAGGAAAATTTCATCAGTAGAATCTGGGGACTCTGGAATACACTAACCAATTAAGTCAATCCATTGCTAGGAAATGAGTCAATGAAAAGATGCTCACATGGGTTAACTTTGCTATCTCTGTCTAGCAGCATGTAGTAAACACTCTAAATAAGTGACAGTTGTTATACTTCCCCTTTTTGTCTTTTCTTGAATTGAAATTTTTCTTTCTTTTTCTCTAGTACTTTATGTGAGGTATGTCAGATACAGTCAACTCTCCATATCTGTGGGTTCCGTATCTGTGGATTCCGCATCTGTGGATTCAACCAACAGTGGATGGAAAATATTCCCTCCAAAACTGTGTCTGTATGGAATATGTACAGACTTTCTTCCTTGTCATTATTCCCCAAAGAATACAACATAACAACTATTTACACAGTATTAGATATTATAAGTAATCCAGAGATAGTTTGAAGTATATGGGAGGATATGCATCAGTTACATGCAAATACTATGCCATTTTACATCAGGGACTTGAGTGTCCTTGGATTTTGGCACCTGTGAGAGGCCCTGAAATCAATCCTCCACAGATATTAACGGACAACTGGATTTCCATATTTTTCACTTAGCCTATAGATTTAAGTGCCATCCATACCCGACTGAGGGGAATGAACACAATCAACAAATCTTAGCCTTGGAGACAGAAGCTGCAGCTGGACAGGCATGTTACAGAGAGATAGTATATTTGTGGTTGTAAAAGGAAAATTGCAATGTTTGGCAAACGCATTATTCAATGTATGAAGAAGGGTGTGTGTGCACACTGGAAAGAAAGAAATGGATATCTACTGCTTTGTGTGCCAACAACTCCTATTCTGTGAGACCAGTATCTCATTCCTCTTCCCATTGCATGTGAGTGGGGGCTGACAATCATAACATTCCAACCTCTCAGTGATACAAGTCAGAATCCTGTCCTAGACCAGACTACATTAGAAGTTAGGGAAGAAGAAGAATCCTCTTTGGTGTCAAAATTAAACACATGATCTATAGCGCTGCTAATAACCATGTATAAAGGACCTCATTCCAAAGAATAATGCTGACACAAAAAATCACGCAGAGATAGAAGTGGAGAGTACGTCCGGGTGACAATCCATCTTCAGGTGTGCCCTTTTTCTAAGATGGATTGACTTGCTGTCACTTACACCTGTATGAACTCTGACATGATGTTGTGAGATAAAATTAAGTAGTCTAGTAACCCAGTATATAAGGTGCCCAGAAAATATGGTGGATGTAGTCTTAAAGAACTTGGGAACATTAAGAAATGTGTTCAGCATTGCTAAGTCCATGTCAAAGCCACTCCACTGCAATGTTTCTCTCGACTGTAAGCTAATAGAATATGCTAACACATTAAGAAAAAGGATCCAGCCACAGATAGAAACAGTGGTACTATCCATCTTTTCACCCCAAAGATAATTCTGAGCAAACATGTCACCTTATCTTACTCTGTTCAAGTATATAAAATTGCTGTCACTCTGCAAAGATTATTCTAACTATATAAGAATGCTCCATTCCTCTCAAATTCCAAACACCATCATTTATCAAGATAATCATGCCTCATACTTCATAGAGATATCAGAAGCCATCCAACTGGGCTCCTTCAATTTCCCAAAGCTAATTATACTATGCTCTCCTACATCTCACCTGTCCACCTTCTCAAAGGCCAGTCATTCCACATATGCACTGGATACGAATTCCCTCCCTCCATCCCTTGTCTCTGGGACCTTACACCATTAATTTTTCTATGCATTGCAAATTCAACCTTTCCCTCAACCACCAGAAATGTAAACTTCATGAAGACAGAAACCTTGTCCCTCTTGCTTACCACTGTATTTCTGGTGCCTGGCACAGCAGGTAGTCAGTATCATTTGTTGAAACCATGACTAAATAAATGAAAGGATAGAGAATGAATAAATTGTAAGAAGTTTCCCATTTCTAAAGTTCTATAATTCTGTTTAGAGAAGAGCAGGTGCCACATTGGATTTTTAATTTAGGGTTAGAGGCTACATTAAATTTCAAGAATATGTCTAATAGACAAACATTTTTTTCATCCTTGACTTTCAGATAAATTCACTTTGAGCATAAAGATGAAATAAATGAAACAGAAAATGACAACACATGATACTTACTCTTCTTTCCATCCATATCTGCATGAATCTTCCGAGCCAAGAATCCACTTTTGTACACAGCAGCATTTGGATCATGAGGAATGTCCAAAAATGGGTTAGTAGTACTTCCAATACGACTGATGGTCTTTGGATGTGTTCCATTAGCTTTCTCCTCAGTACTTTCTGAAGGAGACTTTTTTTTCTCTTCATCATCTCTAAAAGGGAGAAAGCACAAAGACTGAGTCCAACACGTACCATAATATTCAAAGAAAAAAGTTACTTACTGTAAAAAACTACGTTGTATTCCAATGGTCTATCACTTTTTTTTTTTTGAGAAGGAGGCTCCCTCTGTCGCCCAGGCTGGAGTGCAGTGGCGCGATCTCAGCTCACTGCAAGCTCCGCCTCCCGGGTTTACGCCCTTCTCCTGCCTCAGCCTCCCGAGTAGCTGGGACTACAGGCGCCCGCAACTTCGCCCGGCTAGTTTTTTTTTTGTATTTTGTAGTACAGACGGGGTTTCACTGTGTTAGCCAGGATGGTCTTGATCTTCTGACCTCGTGATCTGCCCGCCTCGGCCTCCCAAAGTGCTGGGATTACAGGTGTGAGCCACCGCGCCCGGCCGGTCTATCATTTTTTACAACCACCACCATGGTAATGACAGGCAAGATTTGTTAAATGTATTCTATGTGCCAGGTGTTATGCTCATGGCAGTATCTTGTAAGACTGATATTAATATCCTCTATTACAGATAAGGAAATAGATTCAGTGAGTATAAATAAATATACAAGGCCACAGATTTAGTGATGAAGAGACAGTGAAGATATGATCACAAAATCTCTAAAGTCACCGGCCTTTTCACCCTTTACAATGCTTTCATGTTTCTCTTCTTTCAAACAAATGGGAGTTTATTGGCAGGAATCATGATGTTGACTTACGTATTTCTACAGGGACTAGCATAGAACTAGGTGTACGGAAAACAGCAAAAGTGTTAGAGTGAGCCCAATGGACAATAGTAAACAACATCTCCCAAACAACCATGCTAGTCCCTAATATTAAGACCCCAGACAAAGCTACTATGGATTAGAATGGTGGTGCCACGCACAGTGCTTTCGCATGTGATAGCTGCTACTTTCTCAACCACCATAAAAATAGTCCTTGGCATCTATTGTTCCCATCTTTTTTTTTTTTTTTTTTTTTTTTTGAGACGGAGTCTCGCTCTGTAGCCCAGGCTGGAGTGCAGTGGCCGGATCTCAGCTCACTGCAAGCTCCGCCTCCCGGGTTCACGCCATTCTCCGGCCTCAGCCTCCCGAGTAGCTGGGACTACAGGTGCCCGCCACCTCGCCCGGCTAGTTTTTGTATTTCTTAGTAGAGACGGGGTTTCACCGTGTTAGCCAGGATGGTCTCGATCTCCTGACCTCGTGATCCGCCCATCTCGGCCTCCCAAAGTGCTGGGATTACAGGCTTGAGCCACCGCGCCCGGCCTGTTCCCATCTTTATGTCCATGTGTACTCAGTGTTTAGATTCCACTTATAATTGAGAAGGTGTAGTATTTGGTTTTCTGTTCCTGTATTAATTCACTTAGAATAATAGTCTTCAACTGCATCCATGTTGCTGCAAAGGACAAGATATCATTCTTTTTCTATGGATGCAGAGTATTCCATGGTGTGTTATGTACCACATTTTCTCTATCCAATTCACCATCCAAGGGCACCTAGGTTAAAGCCATGATTTTGCTATTGTAAATAGGGCTGCAATAAACCTGTGAGTGCATGTGTCTTTCTGGTGGAATGATTTATCTTTCTTTAGGTATACAACCAGTAATGGGATTGCTGGGTTGAATGGTAGTTCTTTTTTACGTACCCTAAGAAGGTACTTAAAAACTGCTTTCCATAGTAGCTGAACTAATTCACATTCCCACCAATGATGTTTAACTGTTCCCTCTTCTCTGCAGCCTCACTGGCATTTTTTTTTTTTGCCTTTTTAATAACAGCCATTATGACTGGTATGTGATAGTATCTCACTGTGGTTTTGATTTACATTTCTCTGATGATTAGTGATGAGCATTTTTTCATATGTTTGTTGGCCATTTGTGTATCTTTTTCTGAGAAGAATCTGTTCATGTCCTTTGCCCACTTTTTTAGTGAGGTTATTTGGTTCTTTGCTTGTTGAATTCTTTAAGTTCCTTATAGAAGCTGAATATTAGATCTTTGTCAGATTCATAGTTTGCAAATAACCAAAATATATTTTAAATATGTCACAAAACCAGAAGTGTTTGATAATGACGGTGATCAGAGAAAAACAACCTTTTTTTTTTTCTCTATTGGTATTTTACCAGTAGTTTTGAGGTATGTGAAAATAAAACTGGACTCTGAGAAAAAACTGATGTTTTACATTGTGAAAGAATTTCAGATTTGTGAAGGACAGAATTCCCCTATGCCAAGCTTCTCCTAATGTTAACATCTTATATATTAGTAACTATAGCAAAAAATTTCAAAACTAAAAAATTAACATGAGTTTAATACAATGAATTAAACTCGGCTTTATTTGGATTCCATTAGTTTATGTTTTCTATTCTAGGATCCTATCCATGACCACACAGCGCATTCTGAGGTCTCTTTAGCATCATCCAGTCTGTAACAGCTCCTCAGTCTCTCCCTGTCCTTTATGACCGTGACACTTTGACGAGTATTGGTCAGTTACCTTGTAGAACATCCTCAGTTTACGTTTTTCTTATGTTTTCTCATGACTCGATAGAGGTTATGCATTTTGTGGGAAAGATTCCAAACAGGTGATGCACCTTTCTCAGTGCATTAGGTCCAGGGGATACAAGTTTTATTACTGGTTATAATTAATCATGATCACTTGGGTAAGGTAGTGTCCCACAGGTTTCTCCACAGTAAAGTTACTATTTAACTTTGTAACTGTTTTTGGGGAGATATCTTGTAACTATGCAAATATTCTGATTCTCCTTTACCCACTAACTTTAACATTAATTAGGGGATCTTGTAACAATTATTCTTTATGGTGTTTTAATGGTTCCCTCGTATATTTTACATTCATTAATTGAAATTCTTCTGTAAGTATGGACACATGGATATCTGTTTTATTCTTTAGATTATAATCAAATACAAATACTATTGTTATTTAATTTGTTGCTTAAATTTTTCCAGCTTTGGCCGTTGGGAGTTATAATAAAGTGTGCTCTCACATCCTGTGAACACGCCTCATCTTCTAATGTACTTCTTTACTTTCAGGTACCACAAAACGCCTCCAAGCTCATCTTAAATTTCCCTTGTCCTGGCCCAGAAATCAACCACTTCTTCAAGGAGCCTTGGATCTTTTTAATGGAGACGAGTATTTAGAAACCAAATCTAGGGGCTAGGTGTGCTCATTGTTTTGGGGTCCTCTCAATAGAGAAAGCTAGGCAGATATAGTCAAGTATCATATAACAACGTGTGGTCAACGATGGACAGCATACAATATACAATATGCTCCTGTAAAATTATAATGTAGCCAAAAAATCCCATTGTCTAGTATTTACTATACTATGGTTTTCAGTGTTAGAGTATCCCACTTATTTATTAAAAAAAAGTTAACTGTAAAACAGCCTCGGGCAGGTCTTTCAGGAGGTGTTCCAAAAGAAGGCTTTGCACTATTTACAACACCAAAGACTTGGAACCTACCCAAACGCCCACCAATGACAGACTGGGTAGAGAAAATGTGGCACATATACACTATGAAATACTATGCAGTCATAAAAAAGAACGAGTTCCTTTCCTTTGCAAGCACATGGATGAATATGGAAATCATCATTCTCAGTAAACTAACACAAGAACAGTAAACCAAACACCACATGTTCTCACTCATAAGTGAAAGTTGAACAATGAGAACATTTGGACACAGGGAGGAGAACACTGGGGCGGTGGAGGGCAAGGGGAGGGAGAGCATTAGGAAAAATACCTAATGCGTGTGGGCTTAAAACCTAGATGATGGGTTGATAGGTACAGCAAACCACCGTGGCACATGTATACCTATGTAACAAACCTGCAGGTTCTGCACATGTATCCCAAAACTTAAAAACAAACAAAAAAAAGCGCCTTTGTTATCATAGGAGATGACAGCTTCATGCATGTTATTGCCCCTGAAGACCCTTCAGTGGAACAATATATGAGGTGAAAGACAGTGATATTGATGATCCTGACCTTGTGTGACCCTAAGCTAGTGTGTATATCTGTGTTCTAATTATTTTTATTATTTGAACTCTTAGCCTATAAATCCAATGTGTTCTAATTTTTAACAAAAAAAAGTTTTTAAAAGTAAAAATGGCAAAAATTTCAAAAATAGGAAAACACTTATAAAATAAAGATATAAAGAGAATGTTTTTGTACAGCTGTATAATGTGTTTTAAGCTGTTATTACAAAAAGTCAAAAAGTTAAAATGACAAGTTTATGAAGTAAAAAAGTTACAGTATGCTAAAGTTAATTTATAATTGAAGAAAAGGTTTTTAAAAATAAATTTACTGCAGCCTAAGCTTACAGTGTTTATAAAGTCTACAGTACTGTGTAGTAATGTCCTAGGCTTTCAAATCCATTCACCAGTCAGAGCAACTTCCTGTTTTGCAAGCTCCATTCATGGTAAAGTGCCCTAAACAGGATTACCATTTAAAAAAAAAAATCTTTAATGCCATATTTGTTACTGTTCATTGTTTTTGGTACTGTTTATTTTCTGTTTAGATATACAAGTACCATTGTGTTACAACTGCCTACAGTATTTGCACAGTAAGAAGCTGTACAGGATTATAGCCTAGGAGCCATAAGCTATGCCATATAGTACACATGATGTTCACACAATGATGAATTCACCTGATGACACAGTTCTCAGAACACATGACTGTTATGAAGTGATGTATGACTGTATATATAAGTATACTCATATGTATACACACATCTATATTTGTGTATCCATCCATCTATCCTAATTAATTCATATTAACACCACCAAACTGAAGCCAGCACAAGGTTCATTCCAGCCTTCCCCCACTTGCTTATCTGTACATCTTCAACAGTGAGAAACCTGGCTCTCATGATCTGCAATATATTGATTTGTTCAATCCTAGTAAACATATAAAAGAGTTCCAATATTGCTAGCCTATACCCATGTGAGGAACGAATTTATCTCCTAGAGTACAGTGTTTGTGTACATTTCTTTTGTCTTACACTGGTTTCCAAAGTTATGGGTCAGCTCTTTTTTTCTCACTCTCATCACAAGGTTTAGGTGGAAAACATATTCCTTTGTTATAGTCTGAATGGGTGGATCACGAGGGCAGGAGTTCAAGACCAGCTTGGCCAAAATGGTGAAACTCCATCTCTACTAAAAATACAAATATTAGGTGGGTGTGGTGGCAGGTGCCTGTAATCCCAGCTACTTGGGAGGCTGAGGCGGGAGAATCGCTTGAACCCAGGAGGTGGAGGTTGCAGTGAGCCGAGATTGCACCACTGCACTCCAGCCCGGGTGACAGAGCAAGACTCCGTCTCAAAAGAAAAAAAAAAAAAAAAAAATACAGTACTGTTACAGCCCACAGCTAACACCATACTCAACAGTCAAAGATGGAATGTTTTTCCTCTAAGACCAAAAACAAGACAAGAATGCCCAGTCTCACCACTTTTGTTCAACATAGTTTTGGAAGTTTCAGACAGAGCAATTAGGCAGGGAAAAAAAAAAGGAAGTGAAACTGTCTCTGATGCTGGCATAATCTTATATATAGAAAAACCGTAAAAACTACCCCTCCCCAACAACTGTTAGAACTGCTAAAGTCAGTAAAGTTTTAGATTATAAAATCGACACACTAAAATGAGTAGCATTTTTGTACCCTAACTACTCAAAGAATTAAGAAAACAATCCCACTTCCAAAAGCATTAAAAAAAAAAAGTAGGAATAAATTTAAGCAAGGAGGTGAAGAACTGTACACTGAAAACCATAAAACATTGAAAAAGACACAAATAAATGTAAAAAAAAATCCCATGTTAATGAACTGGAAGAATTAATATTGTTAAAATATACCTACTAACCAAATTCCAATGTCTTTTTTTATAGGGATAGAAAAAAATACTAAAATTTGTAGGAAACTAGAAACTACTCCAAACAGCCAAAGCAATCTTGAGCAAAAAATCAAGGCTGGAGGCATCACTTTTTGACTGCAAAATATAAAGCTACGATAATCAAAACAGCATGATATTGGTATTAAAAACAGAAAGGCAAGAAAAAATCCCAAGTAGCTACGATCAACTGGATTTCTGGGAAAGGTTCCAAGAACATACAATAGGGAAAGTACAGCATCAGGTGCCATGGCATCGACCACTGCCTTCTGTGACTTATGCCAGTCTGAGATCCAAACTATGCCACCATCCCCTCTTAGATCCCTACTTTAGGCAAAATAGAAACCAGTCACGTGGGCAGTCCACAGACAGGCTAGAATATTGTAATCAAGTCCCACTCTCTTCCCTGCATCCCAAGAGAGGGAGTAAGTAATTGGGCTGCTTCTTTAGGACTATGCTATACCATGCTGTGGAGGGAGTTGGGAAGGACAAGTAACATTGTTTTGGAATTTCCTACTGTTTTAAATGGTTTTTTTTTTTTTTTTCTTAAATTCAGAGTTTGCCTGGTTGCTGTACACCTTTGGTTTTCAGAGCACATTTGAAATTATTTCAGATAGTCTTACTTGTTTATGGAATGTTTCCCTAAGAAAACAAGGGCCTGGAGCTTCCTAGTGCACCATTGTGCCCCATTTCCCTTTTATTGCTCTAGTCTTAGTGTTATGGGTTTAATTCAGTCCCCATAAGAGAAATTAAAGTACTAACTTTCAGCACGTATGAACGTGACCTTGTTTGGAAATAAGATGATTAAATTACAATGAGGTCATTAGAGTGGGCCCTTATCCAACAATACTGATGTCCTTATTAAAGGGAGACATCCGGACACAGATACACACATACAGAAGGAAGACCCTGAATCTACCACAGGCGAGGAGAGAGGCATGGAGGAGACTCCCTCTCATGATCTTCAGTAGGAACCAACCCTATTTTCACCTTGATCTCAGTGATCAAGAACCATGAGACAATAAATCTGTGTTTTTTAAGCCCATTTGTAGCATTTTGTTATGGCAGCCAAAGGAAATGGATATACTTAGATGCTACCTCACCATAGCTTCAGATTAATTTTATCACTTTTGCAGATGGGAGTGTGCCCTAGAGAAGAAAAACTGGGACAACTGTGTCTCAGTACTTGCTCTTCCATAAACTTCACTGTGATCCTGAATAAGCTGCAGCATCTCTCTAGATCTCGGCCTCCTCATATGTAAAATGTGAAGCTTGCTCTAAGTCAGTAAATACAAGCCATGCAAAGCCTGTCCATGGAGTGGGAGCCCAGGATGAGTAGAGAGGTCTCTGGAATCCCGATTCACTTTCAAAAAACAGCTCTCAGAAGCAGACTGTAGTCTTGAATCCATTCTAGTTCTAGTATTCCATGATTGTAGAACTCTGTTGATATAGACCAATAAATAACCACAAGAAAAGATCAGGAGATCCCGTGTGTCTCTATAGCACTGACCCTAAATGGAAACCTATCCTGATTAAGTTTAGGCTAAATGCTACAAAAAAGCCTCTACCCTATGAAATAGAGCAGGTACCCCCAAGTTTTACCATGCAAACCCTCCACAGCAACTAAACTGCATACATTGTTAACTGACATGGTTTGGCATGTCACCCAAATCTCATCTTGAATTGTAGTTCCTGTAATCCCCACGTGTCATGGGAGGGGCCAGTGGGAGGTAATTGAATCATGGGGGCAGTTTCTCCCAGGCTATTCTCGTGATATTAAGTTCTCCTGAGATCTGAGGATTTTATAAGGCCCTTCCCCTTCAACTCGGCTCTCATTCTCCTTCCTGCCACCATGTGAAGAAGGACGTGTTTGCTTCCCATTCTGCCATGACTGTAAGTTTCCTGAGGCCTTCCCACCTCTGCGGAACTGTGAGTCAATTAAACCTCTTTCCTTTATAAATTACCCAGTCTTGGGCAGTTCTTTATAGCAGCATGAGAATGGACTAACACATTAGTAAGACTGGAGGGAAGATGGCAGAATAAACCCCTGTTCTTTCCTATTTAGGAAGCAGAACTAATTAGCCCCACTGACCCACCTTTGAGTGTCTCAAAAGGGAAACTTGACACTTGCCCCCATACTTCATTAGCATCAGGCAAAGCACTCTATCCCTTTTGCCTTACTGTGTGGCAAACCCAGTGGGGCAGAGCTCACCTCTGCTCCTTTAGTTCTGATTGCACAGCCTGTAATACGGTTAGGCTGGCAGGCTCAGCAGGCCTGGTGGCCATTCAGGTCCCAATCACACTCTCAATATAACTTTCTGCGGGTGCCTTGCACTTTGCATTACAGAGCAGAGGCTTGACTTCATTTCACTCATCACTCTGCTCTGTGTATACACTCCTCTAGCCAGAACATTACAGAAGGGTAGGGGATATAAATCAGGTCCCAAACTCCACCTTGTACTGGCAACCATTACCATGATCCCTGTAACTTAATTTCCTGACCTTACAACCAGCCTAGAAGCTAGATGTTACCATATCCCTGCTCTCCTCCAGGAAGCAATGCTTGAGAACTGGTATTCCTGGGCATCACGGCCAGCTGAGTAGTGATGAAAAGGAGCTCTAAGGTGCCAGGCAGTGTGTGCTAGGCAGCGCTGATATCATGATGATTAAGACTCCTCGAGGGGTTCACCATCCAGTAGGGGAAAGATACACAAAATATTGGGTAACACATTTTTTATAAAATGCTCTACGTCTCCACAGAGTTGTTTACAAAGCAGCATAGGATCAGAGAGGAGGAAAGAGTCTGTATCAAATATGCTAAATTATAAATGCAAGAAATCCTTGTTGGATGATGGCAATGGGGTGATAAACTATGGTGGTTGTTACACAACTGTGCAAAGTTACAAACACTGGTGTACCATAAAATTGGTACACTTAAGTGGGTGAATTTTATGGTATAAAAATTATACCTCAATAAAGCAGTTTATAAAATAAAGGTGGTGGCTGAATGCAGGGGCAGAACACTAAGGTGGCTCACATCTCAATGCTGTGATCAGATGATTGTAGGAAAATAAAGTGAAGAGTGAACTTATAAAAAAAATGTGCTGAGTTATCATGGGGTTTCTATCATACCACATCACATTATACCACGAGGCAGGATGAGTTTAAAATGGATCTTTGTCACTTACCAAAAATAAAAAAGAAAGCATGTAGTTAAATTTTAAAATTCTGCTGAAAATATGAATTACATTCTATTCTCTAAAAATACTTTATTTTGACACAGGAATCCTAAAAGTAAAAAAGAGACTATGCTTTTATTAAAAATGTTAGGCTTCATCACTAGCCATTTAATACTAAGAAAAATGCTGCCAGATATGAGAAAGATGTAGGCTAGTAACTTGGTTTTCTAAATAAAGGATCTGACCATATGTACAATGATTGTAGTATGCTTTCCAAACCAAGACAAACTTAACCAATGGTTAACAAGTTTCTGAAAATACACTGGGGTCAAGCCAGATGTTAGGTATTTCCAAAAGATCTACTGGAAAATTTTTAATGGGCAACTAAAAATAGCTTCCGTCAGTATTCTTGATCTGGCTAAATTTTCTCACCTTTAAAAAATATACATATATGTATATAATGTATGAGTACGTAAATGCTCAATGAAACAACTACTGTCTAAAATGTTCCTCATATACATACTAAAAATCATTCAGAAACTGTATTTATTATATTTCATCTTGCATCACTCCTCATCAAACATCAAGCACTTAGCAATTGATATAGAGAATATAAAACTCTCTATCCTTCGCATACTAAGAAAAATCCTTTCTTTATATCCCAGCCTCCATAATTCTTTGCTCCTCAGTGATTCTAAAAATGCTTTAGGACAAGTAGGCTACTAACATAATCACATTCCATCTGCTCACCAACCTGTCTGCTCTGAATATTCTGAAGTTGAAGATAATGTGAAATGAAGATAACAATATTTGTAAAGTACATCACTTTCATCATATTTAGAAATATTAAAACTTTTCACAATAAAACCCTTAAAATTTTTAAGTATCCATCTCAATCTCGTCATCAAGAGAGATGCCACTTAGACATGAAGCAAACAATGTATTGTCATTTATTTTAAAAATTTGGCCTTTAAAGCTAAGAACTGGGTGTCAAATCTTTCCAGTTTCCTATACACCTGAGTTCAGCTGAGAAAACACGTACTTAAATGTTAAGTGTGAGCTCAGATTAAATGTTAAGTATGAGATATGATTCAGGTTCTTGATAAAATTACATTTCACAGAGCTATATGAGAGAGCTGTCCTAGTCCACCGTGTGTTGCTAAAACAGAATTCCGCTGGCTGAGTAGTTTATAATGAACGGAGACTTATTTCTTACAGTTTTGGAGACTGGGAAGTCCAAAGTCGAGGGTCCTGAATCTGATGAGGGACTCTCTTGCTGCATCATCCCATTGTGGAAGGTGCAAGCACAAGAAAGTGTGAGAGAGCAAGAGGGCTGTGAACTTGCTTTTATAAGAAACCCACTCCTGCAATAACAACATTAATCCATTCAAATCCCTTACGACCTAATCACCTCTTATGAAGCCTTGCCTAACTGTTGGGGGACATATTCAAACCATAGTATAGTATTCTGCCTATGGTCTCTGAAATACATTCATTTCATCACAATGACCCCAGTTTTAACTCTTTCTAGCACCAACTCAGAAGTCCGAAGTCCAAACTCTCACCTATACAAGTCAAGATACAAGTCAGATACAAGTCAATTCGAGGCATGATTCATCCTTAGGCAAATTCCCCACCAGCTGTGGGCCTGTGAAATCAAAACAAGTTATCTACTTCAAATACTATGGTGAGACAGATATAGACGCTCCCATTCCAAAAGGGAGATATAGGCAAGAAGAAAGAATTAACAAAACCCAACTCTAAAACCAAATAGGGAAAACAACATTAAGACTTAAAGCTGGAGAATAGTTTCCTTTAATGTCCCAAATCCTGGGAACACTGGAACTGGGGCTGGGCCCCCAAGGCCTCAGGTAGCCCCAACCCTATGACTTTGCTGGGCTCAGACCACCCAGCAGCTCTCATGGAATACCCCATTACATTGTTTGAAATCTAGTTAAAAAAAGCCATGCCTCTACAGCTCTTACATTCTGTGTGCCTGCAGAATTAGCACCATGTGGATGCTGCTAAGGTTTACGGCTTGTACTTCCTAGAACAGTGGGCTGAGCTGTAGCTAGGCCTGCATACACCACGGCTGGGGTGGCCAAGGAATGCTGTGCCAGAATGTGGGGAACAGAGAACTGAGGGGGCTCTGGTGGAGAGCACCCTGGGCCCATCCCTTGAAACCATTCTGCCCTCCTAGACTTCTGGGACTGTGATAGAATGGGCAGCCTCAAAGATCTCTGAAATGTATTTGGGGGTTATTCTCCCATTGTCTTGATCTCTTGTATCCATATCAATATCCTTTGCAAATGGTTGCTTGGTCACAACTGTGGTTTGCTTTCCCAAACATGCTTTATCATTCTTTGTAAGGCCAGGCTGAACATTTTCAAAATCTTTGTTCTGCTTCTCCTTTAATTATCATTCTATCTTTAAGTCATTCCTCTCATATCTTACTCTATGTGGTTAAAAGTAGCTACTTAACTCCATCAATATTTTGCTTTGAAATTTATTGCACCAGATATCTTAGCTCCTTGCTTATAAATTCTGCATTCCGTAAAGCCCTTGGGCAAGAATTCAATTCAGCCAAGTTCTCTGTGACATTATAACAAGGACTGTCTTTACTCCAGTTTCAAACACCTTGTTCTTCATTTCTACCTGAGACCTCATCAAAATGGACTTTACTGTCCACGGTTCTACTAACATTCCAATCATGATCACTTAAGTAATGTAATTTAAGAAGTTCCAGATGGTCCTTAAATGTCTTGTGTTCTAAGCCCTCACTGAACTGCCAGGGGTGCTCCATTTGCAGCAATCTAGGCTTTTTCTAGCATTCAGTTCACAACTGTCCCAGCTTCTATGCATTACCCAATTCCAAGCTCCTTCCACATTTTCAGCTTATTGTTATAGCAACAGCCCTAGTTCTCAGTACCAATTTTCTGTCGTCGTGTGTTTTGGGTTGCCATCACAGAATTCCAAGAACTGCATACTTCGAAATGAACAGAGATTTATTTCTTACAGTATTGGAGGCTGGAAGTTCAAAGTCAAGTAAGGGGCTGGCATCTGGTGAGGGCCTTCTTGCTGGGGTCTTCTCTGACCCCCAGCTGCTCTCTTGTACTTTGCTACCCTTCACCTAGTAAGGCAGAAGGTCAAGAAAGCGCAAGAGAGCAAGTCGGGGATCACAGTTGCTTTTGTAACAAAACTACTCTCATAATAACTAACCCACTCCCATGATAACATTAATCCATTAATTACTGTAAAGCCCTTTTCCCTTATGACCTACCAGTCTCTAATTAGGTGCTACTTCCTAACACTTTCGCATTGGGGATTAAGTTTCCAGCACATGAACTCTGGGGACACGCTGAAACCACAGCAAGTCTTCCCTAATTCTAACCACTGAAAATCCTTTTCCTTTAAATACCAAAATCCAAAAGATTGATCCATGTTCAATATCATTTTTAGCTAACAATTTTTTAATTAAAAATACTTTATTGTAGAAAACTCTAATAATAGCTAACAAAATTAAGTGATCTCAGTTCTTTAGTATTTCAAGTTAATGGTCAATTTTTCTTAACTGTGGCATTTTTGTTTCTTTTCTTACAGTCAGGGTGTCTTCACTGAATATAAATAGAACAATCAAACTAATAATATCCTTTACATAATCACTATACCTATATAGATTTAATCTTAGTTATTCTTCATATAGATTGTCTTGTAAGTTTGTTATGCCAGTATTAATATTAGCATTATTATCTTACCAAGAGTCCAGCATGATGCAGTATCAGCCATGTTAGGAATTTGAGTAGAGTGAAACAGATAGCAATGACAGTTAGAACATCAAATCTCATTCTAGTATTTCAATGAGGTGTAATGAGTATCTAGAAAAGACATTTAATTGTATGAGCACCTCAAACGGGGAACTGAGTTTTATTCCTTCTGTTTCTCCCAACAATAAATGAATGCATTATTCCTTCTTTATAGTTAAGTATCTCACACAAACAATTTGTTAAATTTTTCCATGGTGAGTTCTCTTTACTTATGACCCTAAATGCCAAGCTCCTTACCTCTCTCTGCACACACTCAAATTAAATTTTTGGTTATATATTTAAAATATGTTTTATCTATACCATTGTCCAGCTTATTAGTTTACCAAGAGTCCAGTATGCTGTAGTATCTGCCATATTAGGAATATGAGTATAGTCCCACAGACAGCAAAGACACTGGGAATGTCATTCTAGTATTTCAAGAGGCACAGCAGCAACTTCTTCTTGCCTTAGTTTTCTTGTTAGTAATGATTGTCAACCTGTAGATGGCTATTTTGAAGTTTAAAATGAAAATTACTTTCATTTTAAAGTTCCTTCATAAATGTCTTCATCCCAAATAACTTATTCGAGCAAGAAAGTTTTCCTTCATTTATCTACATCTACTATTAAGAAACACTACTCTGATTAACAATTTTATATATCTACATTCACTAGGGATTAAGGATAGTTATTTAACATGGTAAGCCATTGCAAAAAAGGAAATTACCATGAGTTATCTTTTTTCAAGAAAATCAAATAATTTTATATCAAGGTAAAAAGTATTTTAACTAAAATTAGGAAGTATTCTTTTCATTAGCATGTAAGTTCAATTCTAAAAAGTACACACAAAGAATTTCTACTTTTCTTCATGGCTGATTCTAATGTTGGCAAATAAACAAAATGAAGCATTACAACAAAAACTATGAAAAACTTAAGTGAAAGGCAACAAATTATATTAAAAAGTATAAGGTGGTACAACTAAATCAGTCTAAACTAATAGAAAAACTCTTGGGTGAAAATAAAACTATTTGTCCTTATGAGATTACCATCTCCCACAGAGAAACAGCTGAGATTACATTTTTATTAATATGTATTATTACCTAAAATGAAATGAGAATCAATGCTGAGTTAAGTGAAATATGATAAGGGAATCAAATAATCAAAGTAAAAGAGCCCTAGAAGGGTTCTTTTCTTGGAAAAAGAGTTTTCTTAAGAATTCACAAAGGAAAGAGACTTTGGAAGTAGTTACCAATTTCATAGTTAGCCCCTTGGGTCGAATGAAGAATCAAGGTGCCCACATAAAAAAACAGGTAATAGTAATCCCATTGCCTCTATTATCCCCCAAGAATATACACAGAGATGTACATGCACACGCTCACACCTTCACAGGCAGTGTTAAACATAACGGCAAAGAAGTGGGAGGACATATTTGGAAAGTTTTCTCTACTTCCTAATTTCAGCAAATCAGCCAACAAACAGGCAGCACTGATTTCCCGAAAAGACCCGTCATGATTTAAATTTGCAACAAGGAAAAGAAAAGCCAAACTACAAAGTGCTGGTATTTAAAATCAAACTTTCTAAAGCTCAGGGCTATCATAACACATGACTGGAAGGACAGAAAGATACCAACGTGCTACCACCTCACCTAATTAGCCAGGACAATTGAATATGTGAGGGCAGACAGGAAACTTATTAGCAAATACAGCTAATGTTTTAAACTGTTCTTGTTATAAAATGAGTTGTAGGGCAACATGAAATGGCAGCAAAGGTTATTCCATGATGCAAAGTTGTAAAATGCTTATCCAGAGTTAAAAAGAACAAATGTGCTAAATGACGAGCAAGGCCAATGCTGCTGTAACTAAAACACCGAGGGAGCACGAGCAAAGGGGGAACCCAGAAGTTCATTATTTAAAACTGTTTTCTTGCTGACTTTATTAAAATGAGGCAAGACATGATTTTTTTTTTTTTTAAACCCATATAAGACAGTGATATGGTTTGGATCTGTGTCCCTGCTCCAATCTCATGCCGAATTGTAATCCCCAACGCTGAAGGTGGGGCCTGGTGGGAGGTGGCTGGATCATAAAGGCATTACCCCCTTTGATGCTGTTCTCATGATAGTGAGTGAGTGAGTTAGCATGAGATCTGGTTGTTTAAAGGTGTGGGGCACCTGCCCCCTCTCTCTCTTCCTCTTGCTCTGGCCATGTGAAATGCCAGCTCTCCCTTCACCTCCTGCTGTGATTTAAAGTTTCCTGAGGCCTCCCCAGAAGCTGAGCACATGCCAGCATGATGCTTCCTGTATAGCTTGCAGAACCATGAGCCAATTAAACCTCTTTTTATTTAAACTACCCAGTCTCAGGTATCCTTTATGGCAGTGCCTGAAGAGACAAATTGAGAAAAATTGGTCCCGAGAAGTGGGGCACTCTTATAACAATACCTAAAAATGTGGAAGCAACTTTGGGAACTGGATAATGGGCAGAAGCTGGAAGAGTATGGATGGCTCAGAAAATGACAGGAAATGAGTAAAAGTTTGAAACTTCCTAGAGGCTTGTTCAACTGTTGTGACCAAAATGCTGATAGTGATATGGACAATAAAGTCCAGGCTGAGGAGGTATCAGATGGATATGAGGAACTTACTGGGAACTACAGCAAAGGTTATGTTTGTTATGCGAAAGCAAAGGACCTGGAGACACTGTGCCCCTGCCCCAGGGATCTGTGGAACTTTGAACTTTAGAGTGATAATTTAGGGTATCTGGCAGAAGAAGTTTCTAAGCAGCAAAGCATTAAAGAGGTAACCCGCCTGCTTCTAACAACCTAAGCTAATATGTGCGAGCAAATAAATGACATAAAACTGGAACTTACATCTAAAAGTTTGGAAAATTTGCAGCCTGGCCATGTGAAAATTTGCAGCAGGCTGAAGACATTTGCATAACTAAAAGGCAGGCAAGTGCTGACAGCAAGAAAATGGGGAAAATGCCTCAAAGGCATTTCAGAGACCTTCGCAGCAGCCCCTCCTATCACAGGCTTGGAGGCCTAGGAGAGAACAATGGTTTCATGGGCCAGTCCCAAGAAAGTTTCACTGACCTGCACTACTCCCTGCATCCCAGTCACTCTAGCAACAGCTGTGGCTAAAAGAGCCAAGGTACAGCTCAAGCTGTCACTCCAGAGAGTGCAAGCCATAAGCCTTAGTGGCTTCCACATGGTCTTAAGCCTATGGGTATGCAGACTACAACAGTTAAGGTTTGGGAGCCTCTGCCTAGATGTCAGAGAATGTATGGAAAAGCCTGGATGTCCAGGCAGACATCTGCTGCAGGGGTGGAACTCTTACGGAGAACCTCTATTAAGGGAGTGCAGAAGGGAAATGTGGGGTTGGTACCCCACAAAGAGTCCCCACTGGGTCACTTAGTGGTGCTGTGAGAAGAGGGCCACCATCCTCCAAACCCCAGAATGGTAGAGCCCCCAGCAGTTTGCACCCTGCACCTGGAAAAGCCATAGGCACTCAACGCCAGCCCGTGAGAGCAACGGTGGGTGCTGAACTCTGGAAGAGCCACAGGGGCAGAGCTGCCCAAGGCCTTGGAAGCCTATTCCTCACACCAGTGTGCCCTGAATATAAGAAATGGCGTCAAAGCAGGTTAATATGGAGCTTTAAGATTTAATGACTACCCTGCTGGGGTTTTGGACTTGCACAGGGCCTGTAGCCCCTTTCTTTGTCTGCTTTCTTCCTTTTGGAACAGGAGTATTTAGCCAATGCCCGTACCTCCATTGTATCTTGGGAGTAACTAATTTGTTTTTAATTTTACACGCTCATAGGTACAAGGGACTAGCCTTGTCTCAGATAAGACTTTGAGTTAATGCTGGAATGAGTTAAGATTTTGAGGGACTGTTGGAAAGGCATGATTGTATTTTGCAATGTGAGAAGGACATGAGATTTCGGAGGGGCCAGGGATGGAAGGATATGGTTTGGATGTGTGCCCCCCACAAATCTAATGTTCAATTGTAATCCCCACTGTTGCAGGTGGGATCTGGCGGTAGGTGATTGGATCGTGGGGGAAGATTACCCCCTTTGGTGATGCTCTCATGAAAGTGAGTAAGTTATTGTGAGATATGGTTGTTTAAAAACTGTGTGGCACTCCCAACCCACCCTGCTCTGGCCATGTAAAGTGCCGACTCCCCCTTTGCCTCCCGTCATGATTGAAAGTTTCCTGAAGCTTCCCCAGAAGCTGAGCAGATGCTAGCATCATACTTCCTGCACAGCCTGCAGACTGTGTACCAATTAAACCTCTTTTCTTCATAAATTACCCAGTCTTAGGTACTGCTTTATAGCAGTGCAAGAACAGACTAAAACAGGAGAGATCTGTTACAATTTGTAAACACTGTTGTAGAAAGCAGCAATAAACATGAAAGTCAAAGGATGGGAGAGAAGAACATTAATTTTCCTAACAGACAATACTGAACTTATTTTCCTGTTTGTGTTAATTGTTGTATTTTCTGAAGATCCTCATGCAGATACATTTTAAACAATTCCAAAATAAGATATAAATTCCCATATCCACCTCAATTCACCTCATCCTACGCCATTCCCACCTTCAGAAAGAGTAATTACTCATTTTGTTTATCACTTAGACTGGAAATTTCTTAAAGCCAAGAAAAATGCCTCAATGCCTTGTATACTTTTGTTCTCCCCAAATTATCAGCAGGCTGCATGGTGCAAATAGTTCAACAAATAGATGCTTCATTAATAATAAACAATTGAGCAAAAGAACTTGGAAAGACAAATGGTCATGGTCCTGTATGAAGCAGCTGAGACCTTCCACAACTCAATCTGACTCATTGCTCTCTTCATTACAATTTCTGCATTTGCATCTTTGTAAAGTCCTCCCTCTCCCCTTAATCTCATGTTGTGTTCTCATTAGGCAAGGATCTGTGTTTCATTCATATTTGTATCTAGGGCACAGCACTGGGCCAGGCACAGGAGAAGCTAGGTAGAGATTGTGGAATAGGTGAATAAATAAATGATCCTTGCTACTAACTGGCTTAAGGGGAAAACTCTAGTAATTCTATGAGCGTTTAATGAGACGAGCAAATGGATATAAAATTCTCTTAATGTGCACTGTATCAAAGGCTGGCATAGAAACATTCAGACTCAATCCCTGCTCTTCAAAGACTCTGTAAGACTGTGTGGGTACAGAGATGCCAGGCAGCATGGTGGTGCCATAGGAGGCCATAACAGCGGGAACAATCCTGGCTTTCCCACTATACTGGACTTTGGACCTACTGATGAACACTACTTGACTTAATTTTCCTCATATATAAAGTAAGAACACTGGACTAGATAAGTACCTTTCAAAAAATTTTTTTAAAGAACATATACCTTAAAAATATTAAACAGAACCCTGTACATGTATGCAAAAGAGATAAAAGCGGAGCTGTTTTCATCAGTTGAACTAGGCATAATACTTATGGGAAGCAGAAACGGGTCCCCATCAATTTTCCTCTTTCCCCTCACTCACACCCCCAGGCAAGGCCCCAAGACATCTCCCTGTAACCCAAGGTTACACTGAACCCAGTCAGAAAACCAATGATATAAAAACCTGTAAGGTTTATAACAGTTATAACATTCTCTGGTTCTAACATTCAACAATTCTCCCGTGATTTCCTCTAAGGTTCTAACATCCACATCAAGATGCCTCCTGTGCAAGTCTTCTATGCATTATCCTATAAATTTTGCAGCACCACTATCTTTCCTGTAACTATTTTCTAAACTACCCACTTGTAGGCTTATCTTTTAAGAAATGCGGTTCCTTCAATACCATTAACATCCTTTCTATAGCCTTTTACGGAGGCTTCATTACATAAAAACACTATGATCAGCAACAGAGGAGATAAAGGGGCAAATCCAGACACGTATCATTTCCTTAAAGAGCTTACAATCTAACGGTACATTACTACAAACAACCATAATGGCGTGTAGAAACTGCTGGTGTCATCGGATAAAGTAAAATGGAAGCTTAAGGCTGGGATCATACTTCTGGTTAGCAAGATCAGAAAAAACTTCAAGAAAACAGATGGAATAGGAGCTGGACTGTGAAGGATGGTAGGCTTTGAACATAAAAAGATTATGGGACACAGGTTCCCAGCAGAGGTGACTTCACGAACACTGGCAAAAAGGCAGGCAGTGATGGGACTAGCATGGGTAGCTATACCTACTATGAGCCTAGTTGAAATGGGGGCTGTGTGAAGACAAGAATGGAGAACAAAATCAGTAACTGGCAGAATGTGAATGGCCTAATTAAAGTTTTACAGCACATGGGAACCTCACAGAGGTTGAAGTACAGGAAAGACTAGAGATGGAAGCCCTTGTTAAGAAGGCAAACAATATAAGTGCCTGAATAACAAAAGAATGGCAGGAGTGAAGAGGAAAGATGCTGTTTGGAGCCATTTCTGCAGGGGTTGGAAGTGGTGGAGTGGGAGGGTGTCAAAGATGATGTAAAGGCTAAAATCCAGGTAAGCCGGAAATGCTGGTGTCATTAATAGAAATGGAGCACACACGACCAAGTTTGGAGACAGACGATGAGTGCTAAGCGCCAGCAGAAACATCCTGCAGGAAAATGCAAACACTGAATTGAAACTTGGGAAAGAGGTCAGAGCTGTATATATATAGGAAGACTTTTTAGAGAATGGCAGAAGAAGTTTTAAGAGTGAATTGCAATTGCTGAGGAGGAGGCTACACTGGAAGAAGACAATTCTAAGTGTCCATCTCACACTAAGGGATAATATGAGGAAAATGGGTCAGAGAAAAAGTGTAGTTAGGGAGGCATGGGAGAACCGGGAGAGCACAGTGTCATAAATAATTATATCCATGTACGTACACATTTATGAAGGAAAAAGCTTGGTTCTTTTTTTTTTTTTTTTTTGAGACCAAGTCTCACTCTGTCACCCAGGCAGAAGTGTAGTGGCACGATCTCGGCTCACTGCAACCTCTTCTTCTTGGGTTCAAGCAATACTCCTGCCTCAGCCTCCCGAGTAGCTGGGATTACAACTGCACGAAACCATGCCCAGCTAATTTTTATATTTTTGGTAGAGATGAGGTTTCACCATTTTGGCCAGGCTGGTCTCGAACTCCTGACCTCAAGTGATCCGTGCTCCTCAGCCTCCCAAAGTGTTAGGATTACAGGTGTGAGCCACCGTGCTCGGCTGCTTAGTTCCTTTTCTAAAGGATCACATATGTTGTTATATGTCAGGGTTCTCTGAAGTGTGTTCTAAATAAAAAACACCAGTTTTTGATGTTAAAAGGTGCTTTAAGATAAAAATAAGACTCAGTGATTTAATAAATTGGGGTATTGGTCATTTATTTCCTACAGAAATTCAAGATGTACGTCAGATTTTTAAATTCAAATTTCTCCTGCAGGAATTCAAGATGGACATCGATTGAACAGGCTGGTTACAGATCTGTTTAATTTGGTTTGAGCTAGCATTTATTCCAAGACTTAGGTTCCCATAATCCCTTTGTTTTATATCTGCTTGAGAGAGTAGTACTTTTTCCACAGGAGGAAACATTGATATATGATAAAACTCAGAAATTTACAGAATATTAGAAGTAGAAAAAATACTTGTGATCATTTCATCCAATTCCTTCATTTTATAGGTGAAGACAGAAAGTTAATTATATGACAACCACTATAGTGTCTTCTTCTAATTCTTGATAAAGTATAAAAATGTAGTACATGTATATGCATATGAACAAGAGAGACAAACAAAAAAAGACAAAAGAAAAAGAAATTGAGGCTTTGAAAGCTACAGCATCAGGCATCAACTGAAGAGCAACTTGCTTTATGTTCAGTGTTTTCGAACATTTCACAGTGTCATCCGGAAGGTTACACAAGGCTCAATAATTGCTCAGTCTTGCAAAAGAGGAAACTGAGGGCTACAGGTTAACTTGGTCAGTGAACCAGCTACTACATGAAAAAGTTGTAATTCACGTCAGAATTTATCTGACTCTGAAATCCAGGCTTCTGAATAAGATGCTCTGCTAACTTCACAAGAGGGCCACAGAAGAAGCCAGCTACTGGATAAACTCCCGCCCCTCCACCCTTGGATCACACGCAAGATACAGCTTTCTTGCATCCAACTCTGACTACCCATAAATGAATAAATAAAATCTGCTGTAACAAATTAAAAAAAAAGCTAGATTTACAAAAGAGGTCCTCAAGAGTATATGTATTTGTTTTTTAAAATAACTTCATAAAAGAATTTTCAATGTATTCTCTTGCCCAGAGTGAATACAATGATGCCATTTTTATTTATTTTCTCTAGACTGCATATTCTGCATATGTCAGGATGTCCTTTTTGCATTTCAGCAAGATTCTGACTATATCCTTCAAAAAATTTTTCTATGAAACCCACTTTTGTTCATGAGAAATAAGCCCAAAGAAGAATGATCACCTTTGATAGCAGACCATGAATTCTTAATAATCTGTTTTCCCTGAAATGGAACGCTGCCTTTAAATGAGTCTCATCATGTATATACATACAGACACATAAGCCATATATATATACATATATGCAAATATTAAATTCTTAACTTTTGACTCCCTAACTTGCAATAGTACCATATGACTCTACAGTGAGTGGAAGGAATTCAAGTGGTGCTGATACTTTAAAAATTCATTCCCGCACATTGTATGTAATACACAGTCAACTACTAACCCATGTTCCTCCAATGTGCCGATGATAGAACAAGTTTTATCTCCCAAGTTATGATTCTGTAAACCCGAGTTCATTGTAGAAGGCTGTGTTAGGTCATGTGGTAAAACAATACTTATGAATACTTAGTAAAAGCAAAAAATAAAATCCACGAAGCTGTAATTACAAAAAACACATTTTGAACTAATTTTCTGGTAATGTGATTAAAAATTTCATATTCTTCCATAATTTTTTAAAAAATTAAAACTTTGAACAGCTATATTGATTAGCGAAATTTTAACAAGAGTGGTATTGTTCTACGTAGACTTAGATGTAGCTCATCTTTAATAGCATATCCCAAAGTATGTACCCTGAAACACTACATTTTACTGTCAAAGAGAGTCAGGAAATACTACACGTTCTATTCCTCTCTTGGGGACTGATAACACACACTGGCATTGGATAAGCTCCTAGAAGTTCTGTAGTTTAAATAAAATAGCTTTATTCAATCCATCATCTCCCAAGCTTATTCTATTCACAGAACCTTTTTTGTTGCTGCTGTTGTTGTTTTGTGCTTAGTATCTATCAATGTCCCAGTATGATTAGTACCATAGGAAATAAACCTGGGAAGCCATGATCTATGATGATAGAAAGGGGATAATTAAAATGAGTGGGTGATACCAAAACCATTTGTATTAAATTTTGGAATACATGCTATTCACCAGCATATTTTTCTTTTAGACTGCTACTTTTTAAAAGGTAAATTTAAAAGATAATTAATTACCTACAGGTACAGCAATCATTTTAAAAACAGAATAGGAACACACTGAGTACCAAAAAAACCACAGTATACTCTGGTTTTACCCGTGTAAAACCAAAGTAGGTTTTACTTGTATCTGAGTTTACTTGTATAAAACCAAAGTAGGTTTTACTTGTATCTGAGTTTACTTGTATAAAACCAAAGTAAGACACTTGGTGTAAAATGAGAATTGGCAATGCATATTTAATCCTCCTTTAAGATCACTTCCAAGGCATAAAGACAGTAGGAAAAAAGTGAGTAGTTCATTATTAAAAGGCTGAAGTCCAGCACACTTACACTGCCCATTCAAGCTTCTCATTCTTGATTGAGTTGTACAGAGCCTGTAAAGAGAGAAAATGAGATCAAATTATTCTTTCCATTCTGTTCCACATTTTGAATTCAGCAAATGACCAAGTAATTCCTTCCTAACAGGATAGGCGCGAAGCTCCCCCGTCAGCCATCTTGGCTTTAGAAAGGTGAATACATGGAGAGGCAAATGAGCATTGGGTGAACGTTTCATGAAACAAAGAGACTTTCACAAAGTTAAAACTGTCTTTTATCAGTAAGGCACAGTACTGTACTACATTTCGCTATCGTACCATATTAGGATGTGATTAAAATTACACTGTGCATGCTATTTCTCATATTGAAAATATGGTCTTGTAGTTTCACTCAGTTGGCCAGTGGAGTACTCATACATTTTTCTTTTCTTCTTTTTGTCAGTCTGAGTCTCACTCTGTTGCCCAGGCTGGAGTGCAATGGCACAATCTTGGCTCACTGCAACCTCTGCCTCCTGGGTTCAAGTGATTCTCTTGCCTCAGTGTCCCAAGTAGCTGGGATTGCAGGTGTGCACTGCCACCACACCTGGCTAATTTCTGTATTTTTAGTAGAGACGGAGTTTCACCATGTTCGCCAGACTGGTCTTGAACTCCTGTTCTCAGATGATCCGCCCACCTCACCCTCCCAAAGTGCTGGGATTACAGGTGTGAGCCACCGTGCCTGGCCGCCCTTTTTTTTTTTTTTTTTTTTCGTTTTTCATTACTGAAAGAAATAGAATTGTTTTCATGGCAAATTAAAGAGTAAGATACATGGTAGGGGAACTGAAGCCAGACATGGAAAAGCATCTTAGAACTGTTTTAGAGTTTCCATACCACTGACTTAAGCAGTTTTTATTACCAATGAAACATTACAATTCTGCCTTACAGTTAAGTATTACATTGTGGTGTGTGTGTGGTTGTGGCAGCTTGGACAGAAAGCTTCTTTAGACCCTTGGTAACAATAATGGTATAGTTAAGTCAGCACAAGACTGCCACCCTGATTCTCCCAGCTTTAGCATTACAAAGGTCCTTGTAGTCAGCTTGTTCCACTATACCAACTACCAAGAAGCATTTTTTTAAGAGATAGGGTCTTGCTATGTTGCCCGGGCTACAGTGGAGTGGCTATTCACAATCATGATGATAGTGACAACAGCTTCAAACTCCAGGGCTCAAGTGATCCTCCTGCCTCAGCTTCCTGAACAGCTGGGACTACAGGCACATACCAGTGTCTGGCTTTACTTTTAAATTTTAAGTAAGATGTTATAAGGAACACACAAATGCATTTCTAAGATACAAAACCACAAGAGCAAATTATATTCAACAAAAAAACTGTATGCATAACAATATTATGATGATGTTGGAACATTTTTCCTCAAAGAATGACTTGGATCAATTAGAACTTGAAGGCTTAGCCAAGACTTCATTTACTCTGAGACAGAAAAAAGGGGGATCATATGTCATCTAACCTCTTATCTTTCAAACAAGAAAAGGCAGGTTCAGAAAGTTGTCCAAGCAGCACAGCAGAGCAGAATTGCCTTGTATTTCTATCCTTTGGCCCTTAACATTGTCTCACTCAAGCGTTTACATGTGTGTAAGCAAACCCTGCACACCAATAGTGAATTCACTTTTCAGCAAAATACTTCCAAATTCAGTGTAAATTTATTTAAGATGCAGATTTTATATTATTTATGACTCAATACATGTATTCTTAGCCAGTATCTTGACAAACTTCATAAAAATTCTCCATTGTGGCTGCAATGGTCAATTCAACTACTGAAAAATTACAGTAGCTAATAAAAACCAGGTCACATTTTTTATTTTTCAGGACATGGTATGTATTCTCAAACACAAAAGGGATAGAACACACAATTAAAATACGGAGTATACTGAGGCACAAAGACCATGCTATAAATTGGGTATTCGTTTTGAAGAACTCAGGTTTACTGAAGAGCTCCAATCTATGATACAGTTAATGTCTCAGGAGGCTGAACACCTATGGAAACGCAGAGAAAGCTGAATTCTAGCTCAAGTCTCAGTAGGGCTTTTGTTGGACAAACGCCTTTTAAATGAATTTTATTACTTGCATGCGCCATTTTGAACCCACAAGTAACACTGGGCTGAGAAACTACTAATGAAAAGAGATCATTAAAGTTTCTTTAGATACTACTATCATACTCAATATTATCCAGAGTAATTCACAATGTGGCAAAGATTTTTTAAAAATCTCTTCATAAAGGTAGATGGTTGAAATGACAGCTAAACATCTAAAATTTTTCTAATACATTCATTCCTGTTCTAGCACAAATTTTTTCCAATACTTTTGCCCTCAAGAATATTTTGCTTAAAGAGAAGTAGAATTCTAAATTTAAAAATTCTTGCTATTCAGTCAGCCAGATAGCTCATGAAGATAATCTATTACAAAGCATCTTGCCGAATTCCACAGACTTGCAGTAGTGCAGATCAAGTCCTCTCATTGTGTAAATAACATAGAATAGATTTTTTTTTTTATTGTAGCATGCCGAATCCAAACAGTGCATGTCATCCCTATTCTTTCCAATTGCAAAATTGCAAAAGAATTTTCCTCATTCTTTGTAGTGCTTTATCACGATTCACTGTTTTTCTTAATAAAAGGAAGACACTTTACAAATGCATTCAAAACTTAAATACACTCTCTACACAACTTCCCATCTTTTTATCTACTCAGCCTAGTTAAGAAATGAATTCCCTTGATTCTTCTTTATCTCTAGCCTGACAGTCATTACTTCCTTTCCCGTGTAGCCTAGACGTCATGGTCTCTCACTTCCACCAGTCTAGTTAATCTCTTCAACTTCTTTGTTCTGCTGCTGTACATGAAAATATTAATAGATATTATATAATTTTTTCTTTTTTGAGACAGGGTCTTGCTTAGTTGCCCAGGCTGGAGTACAGTGGTGCAGTCATAGCTCACTACAGCCTCAAAATCCTGGGCTCAAGGGATCCTCCTGCCTTAGCCTTCTGAGTAGCTGTGGTTACACCTATATAACTCTTGATTAATCCTGCTCTGATTTCTCCATATGAAAATCCTACAGATTAGTTAAGATTTCTTTTACTTTCAAATGCCAAATACCTAAACACTGCCTTAAGGGTAAGGAGGTCTAATAATTAATGTAGTCAGATCATAAAAAAGTATGCATGTAGTAGCCTCAGGGGTCCAGGAATTTCTCTCTCATCTCAATTCTCCTCTTTCTACTCCAACCAACTCCAGTCCTTGTTTCTCCACTAACAAGAAACGCATCCAAAATAAGCAACACCTTTTCACAGCTTGGCTCTCTCAATAGTAACAACAACAAACTAGTTCTTTCTCCCAGCTCCAGTATGAAAGGCCCCAGGAGAGGTTTAGTTCCTCATCCTTCCCATGGACCGATCTGTGTGGCTAGGAGATAAAGTTCTATGACTCGGCCCATCTCTGAAGCCCAGTGGACTGGAGGGTTGCGGGGAGGTGGGTATTAATGAGCAGTAGCACTGAACTTTGCGGGCTCCCCAATTTGTATGTGACTAATTCAGGACTACTAGAGAAACTTAAACAATAGAACAAATTAATGCCATTGAATATTCATCAACTGAAGCTTCAGCAGGGTCTTCATTCATGAGGTTCTTGCCATCTTCTCTAAAATGCATCTGTACTAGCACCTGTTTCTCCTTTCTGATGGTAAGGGAAGAACCAACAGAATGGGATTTCAGAACTGAACTCGGAGATCACGAAACAGAGGTTTCCTTACAAGGATGAGGAAATGAAATCCCAAGTTAATTAACTTCTCTCCACGTCCCATAGCTGGTTGTCACAAACACTGACTCAAGTAAATAACACTTCATGTTTATATCAACTAACTACATTCTCTCCTCCTAAGACCAAACCTTATGGCATCATACATGCCTGGCCAAAGTCAGAGCCCATTTGAAAAGATAATAAGACTTGTGCGTCTCTTAGAATATATTCAAATAATCTGGTAATGTTCTATTCTTAAAAGATGAGCTTTAAAGAGCCACCGTTGCTAGGACACATGCTTGAAGTGCCTTTGTCACAGAGGAAGATGGGCTGGCTGCACTGATCCTATACTCTCAGTCCATTTAGGACCAAAGGCATTTGTCATGAAAATGGTTAAAACTGGAGGCATAGTCTACGGCTCAGAAAAACAACTTATCTGCTTATCTGCAGCTCTGCCAGGGGTTATCTGGCCTGGCCCCAAGACGGCAGGGTTTGTGAGGAAACATTGCTATGGACTGGTAGTTAGAGATAAGGGGGGCAAGTTACCACATGGACTTTAACGGGACAGGACAGCCCACATCAATACATACAGTGAAGCGAAAACTCACTGTGAAAGGCTGAAGAAGAATGCCCCCCACAAAGATGTCCAGGTCCCATTCTCTAGAACTTGTGAATGTTACCTTATATGGCAAAAACTTTAAAGATGTGATTAAGTTAAAGAACTTGAGATGGGGAACGTACGTGGGTGGGCTCTAAATGCAATCACAAGTGTCTTTATAGAAGAAGGCAGACGGAGATTTAAGAAAGACAGAAAAGAAGGCGACATGAAGAGGAATATGGAAATTAGAGTAATACACACATAACTCAAAGAATGCTGGCGACCACCAGAGGTTAGAAGAGGCGAGGAAGAGATTTTTCTCCTGGACCCTCCAGAGGGTGAAAAGCCCTGTCGACCTCTTGATTTCAGACTTCTGGCCTCTGCAATTGTGAGAATGCATTTCTGTTTTTTAAGACACCAAGTTTGTGGTAATTTGTTACAGCAGCCCAAGGAAACCAGTACTCCAGGGTGCAAGAGAAAAGCAGATAGCTAGCAAAGAATGATGATATACCCACAGATGGATTTTAAGAAATCGTTCCAGGGTCAGTTCCTAGGTCAAAGAGTCTTTCACCACAGTGGTCTTATCTAAACATGTGACAGTGCACACAAGAATCGACTGAGGAATTTTTTAAAACACTGATTATTGTGCCCTGTCCTAGATCTACCAAATCAGCTCCTTGGATGAGGAAAATGCGTGAATATTTCTGAATGCTCCACATGTAACTCTGATTGGAAGCCTTGGTTAAAAAAATCACTGCTTTGCAAGCTTACCAATCTTTTATCTAACTGCAATTTCTGTAACTTAACCCCGGAGCCAGATAACAATCATACACCTCTCTTGACACTAACCAGGATAGAACGACTCCTTGAATTTGAAGATCATCATTTTTAAGAATGAAAAAGCAAAGGAAATTGCTTAAATTACAGAGGTAAACGTATTCTGGTCTAAATTTACTTTTAAGTCTTTGTTCCTTACTTTTGGTTGCTTCTCAGAGAAGATAAAATGCAATTTTATTCAAGGCTTTAGCGCCGTCATCGCCAGCCCACACAGGGTTCTCTGAAGCTTTTCTACATTACCATGCATTGTGTAACCGTGAGTCTCTCTCTTTCTCTCTCCAACATATTTTGCACAGTTGATGGAATCTGTGTATTTTAGTTCAATAATCTCTAAACTCCAATTAATTTTTTTCTCTGCGGTCCCTGAATCATTATGAAAAGTATGGAGGATATCACAGCTTCCACTTTCAGTGAAACTGACAGTGACCGCAGTGGAATTTGTACTCAGAAAGAATTATGACACCATCCATACCACAATTCCCTCTTTCAAATGCTATGCTGGCTCTCATGCAGACACTGAGATCAAGCAGACACTGAGATCAAGATCAAGAACAGATAATTCTATACTGTTAAGTATAGAATTAAATATGTACCACTCTGGCAGTGTTATCAGAGAAAAAGCATGTTTAAAAAAGACATTGGTCAAAAATTAATGATAAAACCAGTTAATAGATGAATATAAAAACGGTTAGAAAAGCTCAAAATACTTTGCAGCGGTCTTCAACTTTTATTGTCTTGTCTATGCCTTAAAATAATATTGAAAAACCGCACTATTTCTCACTATAGGAAGCTTCTCCAAAACTAGTATTTGGAATTGACTCTTTTTTTGCCCCCTCCCGACCAGTGGGGGTCTTACACCTTGCGATGTACCAAATAAGGTTATAAGTGAGGTGTTTTTGTTTTTGTTTTTGTTTTTTCCCCTTAAGTGGCAAAGGGCATTGTTAAGCAGAGGTGCAAAAGGAGAAATAGCCTGAAGGCTTGACCACAAGAGAATTCAAAGGTAGATCCATTCTAGGGAGAAGTACATACAGAAGATGAGTTTCTGGAAATTGATTCCCTTTAAGCTATCTGTGTTCTCCCATACCCACTGGACAGTTTTCATATACCCAACTGTAAAGAGCACCACATTAGAGAATGTATATTCATAAGCAACCTGGTTAACATTCATCTTTTCAGTTCTTATTTAGGGTGACAGAACATGCTTGAATTTGCTTTTCTGTTTTTTTTTTTTTGTTTATTTTTTTTTTTTTACTTCTATGGTCAGACATAGTTTTGGAATCGAGTTAACATGTAAACAGAGCTGAAATCTGTGTCTTGGACAATTGATCTTGTGTTGTGATACACTTCCAAACCCAGTCACAGTCGCAAAAGCACCTCACCGTGAATACATGTCCCAGCACAAATTCATATTAATGAACACTAGAAAATTAATTTCAAAGCCCTTATCTTATTGAAAGAGAATCTGAAGTATAATTAACATGTATAATTCATCATGTAATCATTTTTAAGTACATCCTAGAGGCTAGGGAGGCATTATGCTAGGTACGGATTAATCTGTTCTGCCTTCAGAGGCCTCTTATATAAGGAATACAAAATGTGCTGCTAACCCTGACTGAACTTCACCTAGTGAAGAATTAGTCAGCTAATGGAGTCAACTAATTTTTTTCCTACTTACAATGTGCGAGACACTTTCACACACAGTATCTAATATGCGACATTATGTTATACATATTTTCTTGAGAGAAAAATTTAATAAAAGAGAGAAAAGATTCAACCTTATGAGCAAAGAATTTGAAATGGGTGGGTGGAGCACCTGTCATGGACTTGCACATTTAAGACAAATCAATTGATCTGGCCCTCATTTTCTTTATATGCAATAGGAGAGGGCTGCATAATGTTAGCGTTCTTTGCTCACTTCCAGATCTACTATTTTACAATTCTACTTCAGAAAGACCTTAGCTATCACTCAGCTAAACTCCCAAACTAGTCCCTTCTTTACTCTCTGCTCCCTTTTCCTGTGTTCCTCACTAAATATTTTTTTTTGCCATGGTTTCTGATCAGTAACATCACTACCTGCTCTCAAATCCCAAGCACAGCTTTTATAGATTAATAAATGCATATCTTAAAATTGCAAATGAACAAACAAGAATAGGAGAGGGAGTGGGAGCTATAGTAAGAAAGTCAGAGAAATGTTAAGAGGTGGGGGAAGGGGAGCAGTGGGACTCCGACTGCCTCTTGTCAAATGCACCTTTCTGAGCTACAACAGTTTGAACCTCCATTCCTTCATTATTACTGAAGAAAAATAAGGTAGCCAAAGACAATACTAACTAAACACTCCTGCCAAAGAATATGGCCAGCATTTCTGGAGATGCACAAAATCAAACCTGAAAGTGAAAGGTTGGGTGCAGTGGCTCACAAATGTAATCTCAGCACTTTGGGAGCTGAGGAGGGTGGATCTCTTGAGCCCAGGAGTTCAAAACCAGCCTAGCCAACATGGGGAAACCCAGCCTTTACTAAAAACACAAAAATTTGCCAGGTATGGTGACACGTGCCTACAGTCCCAGCTACTTGGAGGCTGAAGCAGGAGGATCGCTTGAACCAGGCAGGTGAAGGTTGCAGTGAGCCAAGATCATGCCACTGCATACCAGCCTGGGAGAGAGAATGAGACTTTTGTCTCAAAAAAACAAAAAGTGAAAAAAGAAACTGAAAAAAATGTAATTGCTAATTATCTTTTGTACTAACATAATACTTCAAACTTTTACTAATGTGTGTATGCATTCATTCATTTATTTTTGGGGTGGACTTGATCAATAAGATGCGTTCAAACACAGCACATTCCTCCTAAACTACTTTTGCTTCACCTTGAGATTACCTTCTATTGAACTGGCTGTTGTGTCTTAGAAAAAGGGTCTTAAATATGCTAGTATGAATAACACTATTCTAAATGTAAACAAAACATTAAGATTGCTGCTAAATTCTTTGTAGAGCAAAGGTTTTAAGTACAGGGATACCTCACTGTATCGTGCTTTGCTTCACTGAGCTTCACGTATACTATATTGCTTTACAACTTGAAGGTTTGTGGCTACCCTGTTTTGAGCAAGTCTGTTGGTGCCATTTTTTTTCCAGCAGCATGGTTTCACTTCGTATCTCTGTCACATTTTGACAATTCTCACAATTCAAACATTTGCATTATTATTATATTTGCTATGGTGATCAGTGACCTTTGATGTTACTACTGTCGTTGTTTTGGGAAGTCACGAACCATGTCCATATACGATGGTAAACTTAATAAATGTCATGTGTTCTGAGCACTGCACTGACCAGCTGTTCCCTGAGATACAACAATATTGAAGTTAGGCCAATCAGTAATCCTGCCATGGCCTCTAACTGTTCAAGTAAAAGGAAGAGTTGCATGTCTCTCACTTTAAATCAAAAGCTAGAAATGATTAAGCTTAGTGAGGCTAGGGCTGGGCTGTAGGTGAGGTTTCTTGTACCCATTAATTAAGTTGTAAATGAAAACAAAAAGTTCTTCAAGAAAATTAGAAGTGTTACTCTAGTGAACACACAAAATATAAGAAAGCAAGACAGCTTTATTGCTGATATGGAGAAAGTTTAAATGGTCTGGATAGAAGATCAAACCAGCCACAACATTCCCTTAAGGCCAAAGCCTAATTCAGAGCAAGGCCCTAACTCTCTTTCATTCTTCAAAAGCTGAGACAATGAGAAAGCTGCAGAAGAAAAGTTTGAAGGTAACAGAGGTTGGTTCATGAGGTTTAAGGAAACACGTAGACGCCACAATATAAAAATACTCGGTAAAGCTGCAACCGGTGATGGAGAAGCTGCAGCAAGGCATCCAGAAGATCCAGCTAAGATCACCAATGAAGGTGGTTATACTAAACAACCTTCAATATATACAATATATTTTTTCAATATATACAACACTTTCAATATATACAAAACAGCCTTTTATTGGAAGACAATGCTATCTAGGACTTTGATAGCTAGAGAGGAGAAGTCAATGCCTGGCTACAAAGCTTGAAAAGTCAGGCTGACTCTCTGTTAAGGGCAGTGCAGCTGGTGACTTTAAGCTGAAGTCAGTGCTCATGTATCATTCTGAAAATCCTGAGGCCCTCACTCTGCCTTTGCTCTTTAAATGTAACAAAAAAGCCAGGATGGCAGCATATCTGTTGACAGGATGGTTTGCTAAATATTTTAAGTCCATTGTCGAGATACATTGTTCAGAAAAAAGGATTCCTTTAAAAATGTTACTGCTCATTAAGACAGCACCTCATCACCCAAGAACTCTGACAGAGATGTATAAGGAGATGACTGTTGTTTTCATGCCTGGTAACACAACATCCATTCTGCAGACCAAGGATCAAGACGTAATTTCTACTTCCAAGTCTTATTATTTAAATACATTTCACAAGGCTGTAACTGCCATAGATAGTGACTCCTCTGATGGATATGGGCAAAGTGAACTGAAAACCTTCTCGAAAGGATTCATCATTCTGGATGCCTTCAAGAACATCTGTGATTCATGGGAGGTCAAAATATCAACATCAACAGGAGTTTGGAAGAAGTTGATTCCAACCCTCATGGAATGACTTTGCGGGGTTTGAGACTTCAGCAGAGGACGTCACTGCAGATGTCGTGGAAACAATAAGACAACTAGAATTAGAAGTGGAGCCTACAGATATGACTGCGTTGCTGCAATCTCAGCGTAAAACTTGAACAGATGAGGACTTGCATGGATGAGCAAAGAAAGTCGTTTCTTGAGATGGAAACTACCCCTGGTGAAGATGCTATGAACACTGTTAAGATGACAAAAAAGGATTTAGAATATTAAATAGATATAGTTCATAAAGCAGCAGCAGGGTTTGAGAGGACTGACTGTATTTTTGAATGAAGTTCTACTGTGGGTAAAATGCTAACAAACAGCATCAAATGCTACACAGAAATCTTGCATGAAAGAGTCTACAGCTGGGCGTGTGTGGTGTGCATGCCAATGGTCCCAGCTATTTGAGAGGCTAAGGTGAGAAGATTGTTTGAGCCTGGGAGATCAAGGCTGCAGTGAGCTGTGATCATGCCACTGCACTTCAGCCTGGGTGACACAGCAAGACCCAGTCTTAAAAAACAAACAAACAAACAAACAAAACTAATGATGCAGCAAGCTTAATTATTGTCTTATTTTCAGAAATTGCCACAGTCACATCAACCTTCAGCAGCCACTACCCTGATCAGTCAGCAGCCATCAACATCAAGGTGACACCCTCCATAAGCAAAACGATGACAACTTGCTGAAGGCTCCAATGACACAAATAATAAACTAAAGTATAGTGTAAATAGAACTTTTTTTTTGAGATAGTCTTTGTCACCCAGGCTGGAGAGCAGTAGCATGATCTCCACTTACTGCAACCTCCGCCTCCCGGGTTCAAGTGATTCTCCTACCTTGGCCTCCTGAGTAGCTGGGATTATAGGTACATGCCACTGAGTACTGTTTATTTTTGTATTTTTAGTAGAGACAGGGTTTCACCATGTTGGCCAAGTGGTCTTGAACTCCTGACCTCAGGTGATCCACTGGCCTTGGCCTCCCAAAGTGCTGGGATTAAAGGCGTGAGCTACCGCACCCAGCCATGTAAACATCACTTTTATATGCACAGGGACACCAAAAAATTCCTGTGGCTTGCTTTATTGCGATATTTGTTTTATTGCTGTGGTCTAGAACTGAACCTGTAATATCTCCAAGGTCTGCCTGTTTAAAGAATTTTTCCCCTAGTTACAACCGTAAACATCTAATGAACTGGTTAGAACATTAAGTCCAAATGCTGGTTCATCATCAAAAAACAAACTAAGGGTTACAACTCAAATATCTATAGAAATAGGCAGCTAACAGGTAAGTCAGGAAGGCCTGGGAGATACTCCGGGGGTTTAGAGAAAGCTCCATGTACAAGGAAAGCTAGTACTCAGCTGTAGCCTGATTTCAACCAACTGGGAATGTAGCTTCACTATTGTTTTTTTTTTTTTTTTTGAGAAGTAGCTAGAAGCACCAATTATTCAAGGCTGGCAAATTTTCAAGTGTGGCAACAGAGAGAGCAAGATAAGCTACCGTGGGTCAGACAAGCACATCCATTGTCGAAGAGGACACCAATTTTGAAACAGATTGGAATGATACGATTAGAAATTGTAGGGAGGAAACAGTAAGAATCGCTGAACAAACATGGCAAAATTTCCAAATTTTGATTTACAGACAAACTTCTGAATATTTGATGTTTCGCCTGGTATTTCTGAAGCTGTGATGATGTTCTAGCCATTTCAAATAACTGATCTTCCTCTGCTAATAATAAAACTACCAATGAGGCCCCACTACGTGACACTGCTAAGAGCCTGACTTTCACTTGATCTCACTGAACTCTCACAGCAATAAATTTTATTTTGAATACTGTAATAGTATAGCATATGGTATAAGTATTAATACAGTATTTTATAACAGCTAGAAGATTAATTCACGTTTGTAACACTTATAATAGTATAAATAAATGTCTTCAAACCATTCATTTATTTATTTATATATTCAATTGAACAGTTATTTATTTAGGCATCGTGAATCCAGTGGTGAACAACAGACACAGAACTTAGATTTGAGTGGGGTGGAAGCAGATAATAAAAAAGAAAAATAACAGATGACGATAATTCTGTCACTTTCTGGTAGGCTACCAGATAATTATTTTAAGGTGATTAAAATAAAGTCACTGGAAAGAGTAGCCGTAGCCTGGATGGTCACAGAAGGCCTCTTGGCAAGGAAACCTAAGACATGAGTGACCAGAAGCAGCCACGCAAACGTGTGGGGAGCGAGGTAAGCAGCTCCTGAACACCACTGAGCCGGGCAGGTCTGAGACACCCAGCGAGGCTGGTGCGGCTGGAGCACGTGGGCCCAGGTGTGGTGTGAGACAAGGGCAAATGGGGAAGCAGGTCCTGAAGGGCTTTTAAGCCAGAAAAGTTAGGGGTTTACTCTGTGCTGGCCAGGTGACCACTAGAGGATTTTAAGCAGGAGGGTGACCTGCTGTAATTCATGTTTTTAAAGGGTGGCCCCGCTTCTGTGTGGAGAAAGGATCGTGAGAGAGAAAGGGAAATAGCAGTGAGACAGGTGGAATCCGGGTGACAGGTGAGGTGACTTGACTGGGGTGATGGCAGGCAGTGGTGGATCTGGGATGGATCAGGCTGTTTTTCTAAATTACAGGAGAAGGCTGTACCATTTTCAAATACCTCAAGCACAAATAAAAAATTGGGTACGATTAACAGTTTCAACAGTGGCACCAGAAATAATACTGTTATCCATGAATATTTAAAGTTATTTAAGCTAAGGAGGAGGTAAATACATTAAGAGATGAACGAAAAAAGTAAGGTGCAAAACATTGTTATGGTATGTTTCCATTCTGTGGGGGAAAAATGTGAGTATCTGGGCATGAACAGAACATTTCTGAGGGGATACACACAACCCCACTGACAACGACTGACTCTGACACAGCAACTCAGTGGCAGGGTGGGGGGAATTTTCAATGTATAATCTGGACAATTTGAATGTTGACCACACAGTGTACACATTGCTTCTTCGATGAAAAATAGAGATGACACTAGATTTTATGCTCCTTGCAGATGAGATCAAGTCTTCCATCTCCCTTCAGTCTCCATAATGCTTCATAAGTTGTCTTGACCACAGCAAGTGTTTCATGTGCTGAGAAGGCAAGGGCTTCAGTGAGGATGATGCTGTATAACACAATTATGATGGGCGGCAGCAAAGGCAGGAAAAAAAGAACAACGAGCTAGAAAGCAGCAGACCTGGATTCATGCCCCCTTCTACGTCCTAGGAAGTAACTAGGATGACTCCACTTCACTGATTTAGGAGCTGGAGGTTAGACAGATTGTTGCTTGGTGTAGGCTGAAAGTTACCAGATCAAATGCAAGATGCTCAGTTAAATTTGAACTTCAGATAAATAGTAACATTTTGGGCATAAGCATGCCCTCCAATTTTACCTGAGACACACTAAAATTTGTCTAAAATTAAAATTTACCGGGGTGTGCTGTATTTTTATTTGTGAAATCTGGCAACCCTACGCCAGCCACAACTGAAATAGATGACGGACTGACTTTAGAGCCCATATTTTCTTTCACGACTTTACACTCTTTCCATGTCCTTCCCAACATAGACTTGCCATGACTACGTCAAAATCCTCTCCAGAAGTCTACGTATTCCACGAAGAAAAGGTATTCCCATTGAACTCACTGACGTACAGATAGGAAGACAGCAACATACATTATCAAAGCACCCTCATCTTTCTTAATCTCATGTAGACATTAAATACAACCATCTAAAAAACATTATAAGAATGTGCTTTAATGCAGAAATCCAAGAGCCTAACACCTTGGAAAGAGGTTATGCAGTGATGGTCTGAGTGAATCACTTTCTTCCTTATAAAACGAATTAAAGGTTAACGTCCAAAGTATTCTTCAGCAGATGTAACTATTCTCCTGTGGGAGCACCATCATTCTAAAAGCCACTGTGTTCATAGTCATCTCCTGATTTTGTTTTTAACTTTTATACCCTGATCCTCTGAAACTGTAATTTATTAATTTATAAAGAAACTTGGCTAATTTAGACAGCTAAGCCATATCAATGAAAAATATAACCATTACCAGTATTTTCAACGAAGATTCTGGAATGTACTTGCTGAAATTTGTTATGTCCCTCTTGTTGGTAAGCCTTAACTGTTGGAAAGTAGCAGGAATGTACCATAATAAAAAATGCTATATGAGAGCATAAGGAAAACAAAAATTTACAGTGACCTTGTAAATATATGCAGTATTTTTTAAATACCCAAGAAAAAGATCAATTATATTTAATGACTATGGACATGATGAAGTTAATGTGCACAGTTTATTAAAAAAAAATTTGCTGGGTAATAAGCAGAGCCCTTTCAAATAAATGGCCTGTAAAAAAAAAACAATCCCTGGGGGACTTTGACATTTAGAGAGAATGCCAGGCCTGGCATTTGTTCCCTGTCATTTCCATGCATTAGACAAAGCAACAAAGACAAATCAAATGGAAATAGGTTTTATTCAAAACGATCAATACGAACAAATTAAATAATCTTATCCAGTGGATAGCAGGCTTCAAATTTCATAAACAGGAAAATTTGCAAAAGAAATTTTAGGGAACTACACAGAATTGCCAGTTTTTCGTTTTGCTTAAGTGAGAAAATAATTTTTTTAAAGAAACAAAGCACGAACTACTATCAGTATTGCTGTATAAAAATAAGTTGCATGGACAATCTCATAAAAATAAGTTGCATGGACAACTGTTTCTCAAGAAAGGACCAGTCTTTCACTGATATTTTGCTATAGACCGAAACTCTGACAGCAACTAGCAGCAGAACATGGTCAAGTCTGATAACTGCTAGAGTACAGTCTTAGAAGAGATGAAACCTTTTGCTTTTCTTAAAAAGTAGTCTCTATTACCTGGCATTTGTTAAACACAAAGTTAATTAAGATAAACAAAAGCCATTCTAGTCACTGGGAATTATTCCAGTCTCATATGTACCTATATATGCTGTCTATATCCCTTCTGATTCATTTAAAAAATTTTCTCAAGGCAATATATGTATATTATTTATATAATAAAAAATTACTAAAAGGTATGTAATACAAATAATCTTTTAACTTCACCTCTGATTCTTGCTGCTCAAAAGTAACCTCTTTCAATCTCTTTTTGTTTTTTTTTTATTTTCAATATGAACTAGTGACTTTCTATTGCTGAACTCTGGAAAGAGAATATTTATTTAGTTCTCTTAACACACACACACACTCCCACCCACCCACCCATACCCACATACCCTGCCCTTCTCTTCCTTCCACTCCCATATTAAAATCATACCACAATGACAATTTGGATGTTCATGAATTTTCAGTCATATTATTATGACTACATAGATATTATTCATGGGACAGAACACTAGGCTATGTTTCCATTTTCTGTAAGATTTTTTATTTCCCTAGAGTTCATCATCATCTTATTTTGTTGTTGTTTACTCGGTTTTCTACGAATCTATCTCTACGTCAACTTCACACCCTCCAGCAGGCATTCCGTCAGTGCCATGGTAGGAAGCATGTCTCTTGGCATCGTCTCTGCCCCCACTCCTCTAACCCGGCTGGTTTCTATCTCTGGCACAGCTGTTGTCCCAGGGTTTCCCTTTGCCATCGTCCTAGGGATTCCCTCTCCCTCTCAGCTCTTAAATTTCCTGTCCACTGGACACCATGTCTTCTCTTTCGCTTCTTCAAGTAACTGAGAAAAAGTACATGAGAAAGTAGAGGGGGAAGAGACTCCCTGCTGTGAAACGTTTATACCTTTCACTGAATCCTGCTTTTTTCAATGTGGGGAACTCCCTGTGGGCCTCCATTGAACCTAATTTCGTAAGTTCAAAAACTCTGGGTTAAACTCATCAGAGAGAAAGAGCAGCAAATGATAGGGTGGGCAGTGGGGCATGCTGGCTCACACCTGTAATCCCAACAATCCGGGAGGCCAAGGCTGGAGGATTGCTTGAGCCCAGAAGTTCAAGACCAACCTGGGAAACAAAGCAAGACCCTATCTCTACCAAAAAAATTAAAAAATTAGCCGGGCATGGTAGTGTGTGCCTGTAGCTCCTGCTACTCTGGAAGCTGAGTACTAGGGAGGATCCCCTGAGCCCAGGAAGTTGAGGGTGCAGTGAGCTGTGATCATGCCACTGCACTCCAGACTGGATGAAAGAGTGAAAGTTGTCTCAAAAAAGAAAAGAAAATGGTGGCATGAAGGGTATGCGGCTATCAAAGCAGGGGAGGGCATTCAGAAGGTCGATTTACTAATTTTAGAGGCTTTAAAGGGCTGTCCTCGTTCGACTCACTGCCCTCACAGGTAGCCAGTGGCCCCCGGTTCCTGGGCCTTTCCTGCATTCTGTGGGGACAAACTGGTCTATTTCTTTCTTTGGTACGTGGGTTCCAGTTTTTTCTGTGGAACTAAAATAGTCAACACGTCTATCTGGTTTCCATCTTTCAAAGTTTGCTGATGTTTTGACAAAATTCTCTCTCATTCTTTGTGTCCTTGAAGGTCTATGAGTCCTACTGTCATTTCAGTGGAGTCTAGGTGAGTGTAAAGATAAAAGTACATTGTTAGCTTAAACTCTAATTTAAGAGTTAAGTTTTTTGCTGTATCCAAATACCACTTAATCACAGTCTAAGAGAACACAGCAAGGGGTTGATGAGGCACAGAAAATCTCCTCAAAACACTGCCCAACCCTAGTAAGAGTACTGTGAATGGCCTTTCCATTTTACCTGTTTTTAAGAGGGTATATTAAGAAAGAGAAGTGTGGCCAGATGTAGTGTCTCATGTCTGTGATTCCAGCACTTTGGGGGGCCGAGGTGGGAGAAGCACCTGAGATCAGGTGTTCAAGACCAGACTGGGCAACATTGTAAGTCCTCTGTCTCTACAAAAAATTAAAATATTAGCCAGGAGTGGTGACATTTGCCTATAGTGCTAGTTACTCAGGAAGCTGAGGCGTGAGGATTATATGAGGCCAGGATTTCAGGGCTACATTGAGCTACGTTCTCACTACTGCACTCCAGCTTGGGTGACACAGTTAGACCCTGCCTCCAATTAAAAAAAAAAAATGAAACAATAGGCCAGGTGTGGAGGCTCATGCCGGTATCCCAGCACTTTGGGAGGCCAAGGCAGGAGGATCATGAGGTCAGGAGATCGAGACCATCCTGGCTAACACTGTGAAACCCCGTCGCTACTAAAAATACAAAAAATTACCCGGGCGTGGTGGCAGGTGCCTGTAGTCCCAGCTACCAGGAGGCTGAGGCAGGAGAATGGCATGAACCCGGGAGGCAGAGCTTGCAGTGAGCCAAGATTGCGCCACTGCACTCCAGCCTGGGCGACAGAGCGGGACTGTCTCAAAAAAAAAAAAAAATTAAAAAAAGAAACGGTAAAGAAAAGTGTCATAAATCTATACAAATCTGCTGGTACTTTATTTGTTCCTCTGAGTGACAGTCAATAGCTGCTTCTCTCAAAGTACTTTCCTGTATCTGTATGTCTAGTTAGGTAGGACCCCAAGCCTTTAGATTTACTTATGCTGGGAGATCTTAGAAGAAAGCTGTAATGAAAAACTCAACATGGATTCGTTCCCCTGTCATGAGTCACTGGGGTACCAGGATCTAGGGAAGGTCTTACTGCTTCCTGTAAACACCTTGGCCTGTCCCAGTGGATTTCTGAGGAGTAGAGCTGACGCTGACACCACTAAACTGCAGCTGAGTGCAAGAAGGAGATTAGACTGTTTGAGATAGCTACATAATCTAATTTATTTACTGTAATCAAACACACACTTGGCTCACCCGATTTGAATGTGGCAATAATGAGTACACTAATGTTTCCAGTGTCTTGGGTGGCATTTCATGTTGTAAAACTTAACTGCAGGCTACAAACAATGGCATGTCATACGGGGAGTCAGGCTAGAGCTACAGCCTCAGCAAGCCCATTCGGAAAAATTGTGACACGAAGCATTTCAAAGAATCTACCTAGAAAAACAAATTCCACTGATATCAGGTGATCTACGTGCCCAAACAGGTACCATCAGAACACGGTACAGCGGATTTAAAAAATAAAATAAAATCTGCTTGAATGATAGTTAAGGCAAAAGCTTAAGAATCTGAATTAAAATTAATGTCAGAAGAGTAACTTCCATCATAAATTAGTATCATAAATTAACAAGCAGGAAGCCATCTTGCTCAGCTACTCCTGGTCTCTGCATCACTATGGATGAGTAAATAAAAATTATTTTCCAAAAATCTCCTATTAGACTGTAAGCTGAAGGCAATCCCTAAGCTCCAAACCAGTCATGATCTAACAACAGGTTGCGGAATATCTTGTCACCATACATACTCCCACACAGAAGCTCCTTATGGTTAACTTCAGGTTATCATGACGCTACGAAACTCCCGGATCTTTGGCAGTGACTATATTTAAAATGCAAGTATATGTATTTTTTCTCTTTCAACTCCTATCATTATTGCATAGAGTTTTCTTTTTCCTTTCCCTGGATTCTGAAAACAATATTACATTAAGCTTGCCAGGAATGACAGCATGGACCAGCATTTTATCTACAATGTTCAAATACCACATGGAAATTCTCAAACACCTGCTTTCGTACACCTTCCCCAGAAGAATGTGTTCAAATACAGTCTACTCATGAATGGAGGGCAGCAAGAATGCAGTACGGCATTGGGAGTTAGAGATGACACAGAACAGGAGTGGGACGCGGCTTCTCCTTCATGTATTTTTTTCTTCTTCTCTTCACAAAACCCACACCTCTACCTCACTGATGCTATACCCGCTAACCTTGAGGAATTTTGCCACACAAAGAAAATGGCCAATCTTCTCTACTCTCATAATGTTTAAATATGTCTTTCACTTAGAGAATTCCAGAAACTGGTCTTAGGAGATTTAACATGAAACCAAGATTGTGGAGTGTCCCACCCTGAGTAGGAAATGCCGAACAGTTGATTTATAGCCTTACTGCTGCTGGCCAGAGCACCAAGAAACCCATCACTCGAGATAACTATTACAACCAGACATGCTGACCTGCACACCCTACCCCTCTTGGTGCTTTGCCCAGCCTGTATACTTTAGCTCTGATAACAGTATCTGTGCTCTGCCTAATGAAAAAATCTCTACCAGCTTCCCCCCGCCACTCCCTGCAGAGCCAGTCAGAGAACCCTGTGCCTCACCTCTGCTGTCTCCCTTGTGCTTGAGCACAAGCCCTGATTTAACAGGCTTGTCTGGGAAACCAGCTTGGCTCCATGTTAATTTCCATTACATGGGAAGCCAAAGAGCCTGCGGTCTGTAATAGAGACACCCAAACCAAACACATCACCTACACTTCACTCAAGTGAAAATGGGTAATTAGTGATGGTGAAGATCTGCTGCTAATTATATTCAAGGGTCAAGAAATATCATTCTATCAGGACCACAGTTTGCTGAACATTTACTCCTAAATAATCATTTGAACAACCTTAAAAAAGACATTTATTCACATGAAAGTACCAGCAGGATTTGAGAAATTCACAGATACAGAAGAACTAGAGAAAGGATGGGAAATTAAGAGGTGGGGGGGCAAGGGGGAGCGCTAACAAACCAACCCAGTAACAAAAACCAGTGTCAGTTTGCTAGCTTTCCTAACAAAAATAAAACCAGGTCGGCGCAGTGGCTCACGCCTTAAATGCCAGCATTTTTGGAGGCCAAGGAGGTCAGATCACATGAGGCCAAGAATTAAAGAGCAGCCTGGTCGACATGGCAAAACTCCATCTCTATTAAAAATAAAAAAAATAGCTGGGTGTGGTGGTGCATGAGAATCGCCTGAACCCAGGAGGAGGAGGTTACCGTGAGCCCAGGTCACGCCACTGCACTCTGGCCTACGAGACAGAACAATATTGTGTAAGGAGTGAAAGATTTTATTTTGGGGCAAGTCTGACTCAAGTCATCCACTTAAGGGAATAAATAGCTATGGATGATGAAAACAATACAGATAATGATAATCTGTAGAACTACGTCCCTGAAGAAGCCAGGTCTCTTTTTAAGATCTTCTTTGGCTAACGATCACATTAAAACATTAGAACACGTTGGCCAGGCGTAGTGGCTCACGCCTGTAATCTCAGCACTTTGAGAGGCCGAGGCGGGTGGATCACGAGGTCAGGGGATCGAGACCATCCTGGCTAACACGGTGAAACGCTGTCTCTACTAAAAATACAAAAAATTAGCCGGGCGTGGCGGCGGGTGCCTGTAGTCCCAGCTACTCGG